>NC_090410.1:29589181-29889181 GCF_036365525.1 Heterodontus francisci
CCCCATCTAAAGACATTCACACCCTCCACCACCGACGCACAGTGGCAGCATTGGGTCCTATCTACACGATGCACTGCAGCAACGCACCAAGGCTTAGATCATAAGATCATAAGATCATAAGAACTAGGAGCAGGAGTAGGCCGTCTGGCCCCTCGAGCCTGCTCCACTATTCAATAAGATCATGGCTGATCTTTTCGTCGACTCAGATCCACTTACCCGCTTTCTCACCGTATCCCTTAATTCCTTTATTGTTCAAAAAGATATCTACCTTAGCTTCAAAAATGTTAACTTTAGAAGTGTCAACTACTTCACTGGGCAAGGAATTCCATAGATTAACAACCCTCTGGGTGAAGAAGTTCCTTCTTAATTCAGTCCTAAATCTGCTCCCTCTAATCTTGCGGCTATGCCCTCTTGTCCTAGTTTCACCTGCCAGTGGAAACATCCTCTCTACTTGTATCTTATCTATTCCCTTCATAATTTTATATGTTTCTATAAGATCCCCCCTCATTCTTCTGTATTCCAATGAATATAATCCCAATCTACTCAGTCTCTCCTCATAAGCCAACCCCCTCAACTCCGGAATCAACCGAGTGAACTTCCTCTGCACCCTCTCCAGTGCCAGTCCATCCCTTCTCACGTAAGGAGACCAAAACTGCACACAGTACTCCAGGTGCGGCCTCACCAGTACCTTATACAGCTGTAACATAACCTCTCTGCTTTTAAACTCAATCCCTTTAGCAATGAAGGACAAAATTCCATTTGCCTTCCTAATTACTTGCTGTACCTGCATCTCAAACAGCACCTTCCAAACCCATGACCTTGACCTCCCAGAAGGACAAGGGCAGCAGATACGTGGGAACACCACCACCTGAAATTTTCCCTCCAAGCCACACACCATCCTGACTTGGAACTATATCGCCTTTCCTTCGCTGTCGCTGGGTCAAAATCCTGGAACTGCCTTCCTCACAGCACTGTGGGTATACCAACCCAAATGGACTGCAGAGGTTCAAGAAGGCAGCTCACCACCACCTTCTCAAGGGAAATTAGAGAAGGGCAATAAATGCTGGCCGAGCCAGCGGCTCCTAAATCCCAGGAACAAATAAAAAAAACACACACAGACATGTCAGGACATGTCCCTGAGGTGGTGAATTGTCACAGACACTATACCTACAGACAATGGCCACTCGAGAATGTGTGAATGGCCTTCTTCCTGCTCCAGGATACAGTAATCATACCCATTATTGGCATGCAACCAGAGACACACTACCCCACCACCCCCCCACCCCACTGCTGGGATATGACCACGTGGGGGGTGGTCCTGAATAGCCAGGTTGTGATTATTAATCCAATCGGATGATCCGATTTCAAGTATTACCTGATATGCCATGGGCCAGGGTCAGGAAGTTGTAGAAAGTCACAGCCCTCAAGGACATTGTTACTGCAGTCGGTAGAGTGACCTGGCCAGCCATTCTGAAGTCATGCCTGGAGATCTGTTGAAGGACTGACCACCTGAGACTGATCCGAGCTCGCGGGATTCCGAAGCAACCAGTGTCATTGTGAGTATGTACCATTGCTGAGAGATTTAATAAAGGTGTATCACATTTACTGAAACAGTATCCAAATCATTGTGTGCCATTGATATGAGGAGTAAAGACAAGAACCTTTAGACCAGAGAGAGGGTCTTACAAGTGGCGAGCCATCCAGGAGTCTTGAAGATAAAGAAATGGCAGAAAATACTATGGATGGGTTTTTCACGAAGTACGTGGCAGGGAAATTACCTCTTAAGCAGTCGGTGGGTTCGGGTTATCCTGGAGGGTGATGATCCGGTAGATGAGGCAGAACAGTGGACACAGGGGTGTTGTGTGTGTGATGGGTGTTGGCCAGGTAAAGATTGCAGAAGTAGAGGAGCAGGAGAATTCTGGTACCGCTGAGGATGACCCGCAGGTACCGGACGGACAGCACGACGCTCGGCCAGAAAGTCTCCGGCCGCCTCTTGGCCCCTGTGAGATAACAGAGGTCTCTTCCTCCAGCTAACGACAATAATAGAACGCAACAAATAGTCAAACTTTACAAAGTGAAGATGTATTTCTTCTGGATGGAGAAAACCTATTGACTCTTTTACCATCCTCGCACTTTCACACGCCTGTGCTTCAGGCTCCAACATTCAAACCCACTCCTTCTCTCAGCTTATTCCTTCCACCATTAATACTGACAAACTTCCATTTCATTTCTCTCCAGCTAAGACTCCTGTGACATTCACTTTCATGTTTTTAGGCCTTTAACATTGCTCAGTCAGCACCGCTGTTCCTCAGGTGTTCATGTTCCATTCCATCATCCAGAAGCACAGTGTTAGTTTCCACGTGTACACTAATGACACCCAGCTCTCCCTCACCATCACCTCTCTCGACTCTTCCACCCTTGTTAAATTGTTAGACTCCTTGTCCGACATCCAGAACTGGATCAGCAGAAATTCGTCATGCTGACATACATTGGCTCCCGGACAAGCAGCGTCTGGAATTTAACATTTTCCTCCTTGTTTTCAAATCCCACCATGGCCTCGACCCTCCCTATCTCTGTAATCTCATCCAGCCCCACAAACCTCGGAGATATCTGCACTCCTCCAATTCTGGCCTCTTGAGCATCCTCGATTTTAATCGCTCCACCATTGGCGGCCGTGCCCTCAACTGCCTGGGCTCTGAGCTGTGGAATTCCCTCCCTGAACCTCTCTGCCTCTCGACCTCACTTTCCTCCTTGAAGACACTCCTCAAAAACTGTCTCTTTTTTGAGATTTTGTTCGTCTGCCCGAAACTCTCCTTATGTGGCTCGGTGTCAAATTTTGCGTTATAACCCTCCTGTTAAGCTACATGGGATATTTTATTATGTTAAAGGTGCTTTATAAATATAAGTTGTTGTTGTTTGTGCTTTCACTATAACAGTTTCCTGACAACACGCAGCCTGCCTCATGGACACAGCTTCAGACACAACTTTCTTGTGATTTTCTCACATCCAAGATCACTCTTTACTTTCCTTCACACGTGTTTTAAATTCTACCGTTTCTGATCACAGCACATGGACATTTTAAAGACCTTTGACTCATGGCCAATCTCCTGTAATTGCTCCTTTTCTGCCACTAGCATTCTGTTCATTTATTCTCCATTTCTTTCAATCACATCTTTCAACAGATCGATTAAGATGAAGACAGGATGTTTTGGATCTTGCTGCACTGACCTAGCTTGACAAAATGACACATTTGAGCTCTCATTGGCAGCTATGTGGCACTGCCCATCACTCATCACCTCAACTGTTTAGAGAAAAGTGCCAACTACTAGGTAAACAGAAGCCAGTTTTCAGTTAGTATCCCCCCATCACAATATTCCCCAAGAAAGTATCATGAGCTGCCGGGCCGCTGTCCCTCTAAAGGCCGGCTCTGCTTTCACAGCTTGTTCACCAAACAGTCCCATGGATAGAAATGTATCTGGATTCAAGACACAAATGAACATTGGTGTGAATGGGACCTGTGTCCCCAGGAACAGCAGTGGGAGCAGAGCAAACCGAACGGCGTAATATTGAGAATGGATGTTCGATGAGACAATGCTGCAGGAAAACGACAATGGAATGGAAGGAGGAAAGTAAAGGAGGGATATTGACTGTGAAAGGAGGAGAAGCTGGGAGAAGAGAAGGGTTTGAATTATGGAACATCAAGCACAGGCATGTGAGAGTGCGAGCATTTGAAGGAGCAAATTGTTTTCCATGAGCAACAATTTGTTTCCAGTTGGAATAGATTGATTTTCACTGTGTTCTGTTAACATGTGCAGCAGAGACCAGACGTTGATGCAGCCACAACTCAGTGTACTGACCACTGTGTGATCACGGTGCTACACATCAGCTGTGGGAGTTGTGCACAAACCAAAGCAATATCACAAATGACACTACTGAGAAACGAAGGATTTTTGTTGAAGTGGATCAAAGACAAACCAATTCTGGCCTTTCTGGCCCTCAAAACCACACCTCAGCAGAGCTGAGAGCCTTAACCTGCTCCTTCAATCACTGGGCCATGCCACTTCTCACACTACTTTCAAAACGCTTGTCCACATGCTCAGGAATCCAGAACAATAACTTTATAATATTAATAATAACTTCTCCTTTAACTCCAATCAAGAACACAAGAACACATGTAATAGGAGCAGAAGTAGACCATATGGCCCATCGAGCTGCTCCGTCATTCAATATGATCATGGCTGATCTTGGGCTTCAATTCCACTTTCCTGCCCGCTCCCCATATCCCTTGATTCCCTGTGAGACCAAAAATCTATCTACCCCAGCCATAAATGTATTCAATGATGGATCATCCACAATCCTCTGGGGTAGAGAATTCCAAGGATTCACAACCCTTTGAATGTAGTAATTTCTCCTCATCTCAATCCTGAATGATTGACCCCTTATCCTGAGACCGTGTCACTGTGTTCTAGATTCTCCGACCAGTGGGAACAATCTCTCAGCTTCTACCCTATCAAGCCCTTTCAGAATCTTGCATGTCTCAGTTAGATCGTCTCTCATGTTTCTAAACTCCAGAGAATTTAGGCCCAATTTACTCAGCCTCTCATCATTGGACAACCCCCTCATCCCAGGGACCAATGTAGTGAATCTTCGCTGCTCTGCCTCCAGTGCAAGTATATCCTTTCTTAAATGCGGAGACTAAAATTGCAAGTAGTATTCTTGGTGCGTTCTCACCAAAGTTCTGTACAATTTTAGTAAGATTTCTTTATCCTGTCCTCCAATCCCTTTGCAATAAAGGCCAACATGCCATTTACCTTCCTAATAGCCTGCTGGACCTGCATGTTAACTTTGTGCACTTCCTTCAAATAAAAGGTGTTGCTATGGGTACCTGCATGGGTCCTAGTTTTGCCTATCTTTTTGTGGAGTATGTCGAACATTCCTTGTTCCAGTCCTACTCAGGTCCCTCCCCCAACTCTTTTTATAGTACATTAATGACTGGATCGGTGCCATTTCCGGCTCCCACCCTGAATTGGAAAACTTTATCAACTTTGCTTCCAATTTCCACCCTTCTCTCACATTTACATTGTTCCGACCAGGTGAGCAAGGTGTCTGGTGGTCTTTTTCAAACTTCACCTGGTCTTATTGTAATAGAGTTTGATTTTATCCATACCCTGTTTTGAAATCACCCTTGGTGAATCCTTGTTCACCACTCTCCAATTATAAGGCAAAGAAACCAGCATAACCAGGCCTTCTTAGATTTAAAGAAGAAAAGTGAAATTTATTAAAACTTAAGTTTAAACTGTAATTTGGTTACCGCCTCTGAACACACGGTCCGCCCCAGGCTAGCATGTGTAGATGATACGCACATGCAAATAGAGACAGAAAAGAGCAGAATAAAAAATAAAGTAGAGAGATCTGAGGCAATATCAGAAGAGGTTCTTGTTCACTGTGCTTCGAGCTCACTGTAGTCCTTTTGTAGGTAGTCTTGCTTTTCGTTGGGGCCCAGTATTCTTCTTAAACCTTGTTCACTATCGGGAACTTTTCTCTCTTGGGGTTCATGTGTCTTCAATGGGTCTTCAGTTCTGTGAGAATCATAGAAAATAGGAGCAGGAGTAGGCCATTCGGCCCTTCTCCGCCATTCAAAACAGAAGCTCATGGTCTAATTCAGTACCCTGTTCCCGCTTTCTCCCCAATATCCCTTGAACCCTTTGGCATTAAGAAATATATCAATCTCCTTCTTGAATATATTTAATGACCTGGCCTCCACTGCCTTCTGCGATAGAGAATTCCGACAGGTTCACCACCCTCTGAGTGAAGAAATTTCTCCTCATCTCGGTTCTAAATGGCATACCCCCTAACTTGAGACTGGGACCCCTGGTTATAAACTCCCCAGCCATCAGGAGCCTCCTCCTTGCATCTAGTCTGTCTAGTCCTGTCAGAATTTGATAGGTTTCTATGAGATCCCCTCTCATTCTTTGAAACTCTGGTGAATATAGGCCCAGTCAAGCCAATCTCTCCTCATACATCAACCCTACCATCCCAGGAATTAGCCGAGTAAATCTTCTTTGCAACCCCTCCATGGCAAGACCATCCTTCCTCAGATAAGGAGACCAAAACTGCACACAATACTCCAGATGTGGTCTCACCAAGGCCCTGTATGACTGCAGTAAGACATCCTTGCTCCTGTACTCAAATCGTCTTGCAATGAAGGCCAACATACCATTCGCCTTCCTTATTGCTTGCTTCCCCTGAATGCTTGCTTTCAACAACTGGTGTACAAGGACACCCAGGTCTCATTGCACCTCCCCCTTTCCCAATCTATCACCATTCAGATAATCTGCTTTTCTGTTTTTACAACCAAAGCAGATACCCTCACATTTATCCATGTTATACTGCATCTGCCATGCATTTGCCCAATCACCCAATCTGTCCAAATCACATTGGAGTCTCTTTGCATCCTCCTCATCCAGCTCACATTCCCCCCCGGGCACCGGCTCCCCCCCGCACCCACACCTCACCCCCAGCTTTGTGTCATCTGCGAACATGGAAATGTTACATTTAGTTCCCTCACCCAAGTCATACATATATATTGTGAATAGCTGGGTCCCAAGCACTGATACCTGCGGGACCCGACTAGTTACTGCCTGCCACCTGGAAAAAGTCCCGTGTATTCCTATTCTCTGTTTCCTGTCTGTCTGTCAACCAATTCACAATCCATGGCAATAATTACTCCCAATCCCCTGTGCTTTAATTGTGCACACTAATATCTTACGTGGGACCTTATCAAAAGCCTTCTGAAAATCCAAATACACCACATTCACTTGTTCTCCCTTATCTATGCTACCAGTTACATCCTAAAAAATCTCCAGTAGATTTGTTAAGCATGATTTCCCTTCGTAAACCCATGCTGACTTTGCCCAATCCCGTTTCTGCTCTCCAGCTGTTCTGCTATCGCATTTATAATAGACTCTAGCATTTTCCCTACTACTGATGTAAGATTAACTGGTCAGTAATTCCCTGTTTTTCTCATCCTCCTTTTTTAAATAGTGGGGTTACATTTGCCAGCCACCAATCTGTAGGAACTGCTCCAGAGTCTATAGAATTTTGGAAGATGACCTCCAATGCATCCACTATTCCCAGGGCCACTTCCTTCAGTACTCTGGGATGTAGATTATCAGTCCCTGGGGATTTGTCAGCCTTTAACCCCATTAATTTCCCGAGCACATTTTTTTACTAATACTGATTTCCTTCGGTTCCTCCCTCTCATTAGATCCTGAGATGGGAGCAGACAGGAGAGAGGTCTTTTCAGTCCAGGAGCAAACAGCTGTCTTAGTTCAAATTCTCTGTAGCAAGTTCAAATTCAAAAAACTCCAACAGCCAGTTAGTCATGTTACTAAACAGGTCTGATCATGTCTGTTTGTGTATTCGGCCATCTTAGCAGTTAACCTGGAATGCTGGCCTCTCCACCTTCAACGTCAGGTAAACGTTAAATTGGATTAAATTGGAGCAGGGAGTGGCCCCTTTGTCCTTTCCAAGCATTGTCTGTTACTATGCAAATGTCTTTCCAGTCAGGGGTTTGACAACCTCCTGTAATAGGCCTTCATTTTTTCCCAGCAACAATTTTAAAATTTAATGTCCATGTGGCAAAATATTTGTGCTCCATTGTTGGCAGGTGGGGGCCTGCGTGACAACGTGGTCCATCTCTGACACTTCCTTTCCCTTCCTCGACTTCTCTGGGTCGATCTTTCGGGATAGACTGTCCACTAATATTCATTATAAGCCCACCGACTCCCACCGCTACCTCGAATATACTTCCTCACATTCTGCTTCCTTTAAGGACTCCATTCCATTCTCCCAATTTCTCCGTCTCTGAGGCATCTTTTCTGATGATGCAACCTTCCACAACAGCACTTCTTTTTCCTGAACTGAGGATACCCCCTCACTATGGTTGACAGGGCCTTGAACCGTGTCCGAGCCATTTCCCACACTTCTGCCCTCACACCTTCCCCTCCCTCCCGGAACCATGACAGGGTTCCCCTTGTCCTCACTTTCCACCCCACCATCCTCCACATTTAAAGGATCGTCCTCTGCCATTTCCTCCACCTCCAGTATGATGCCACTACCAAACACATTTTCCCCTCCCCTCCCCTGTCAGTATTCCGAAGGAATTGTTCCTTCCACAATACCCTGGTCCAGTCCTCCATTATCACCAACACTTCATCCCCTTCCCATGGCACCTGTCCATGCAATCGCAGGAGGTGTAATACCTGCCCTCTTACCTCCTCTCTCCTCACTATCCAAGGCTCTAAACACTCCTTTCAGGTGAAGCAGCGATTTGGCAGGTCAGCTTGGACAAATGGAATGTATGGCCTGCGGTATGTGAGAAGTCAAGGACACACCACGTGTCCGAGACGAACACATCTGCAGGAAGTGTCACTGGCTGCAGAAGCATGAACTCTGGGTTTCGGAATTTGAACAGTGGCTGGAGTCACTGTTGTGCATCCACAAGGCAGAGGACTACATGGATAGCACATTTAGGGAGGTGGTCACAATGCAGGTTAGGAGCATGCAGGCAGAGAGGGAATGGGTGACTGCCAGGCAGTCTAAGAGAACCAGGCAGGCAGTGCAGGAGTCTTGCTTGCTAATCGGTTTTCCATTTTGGATACTGATGAGGGCGATGGCTCCTCGGGGGAGTGCAGCTGGAGCAAAGTCCATGGCACCACGGGTGGCTCAGCTGCACAGGAGGGGAGGAAGAAAAGTGGGAGCGCAATCGTGATAGGGAATTCGATAGTCAGGGGATCAGACAGACATTTCTGCAGCAGTAATCGTGACTCCAGGATGGTGTGTTACCTCCCTGATGCCAGAGTCAAGGATGTCATTGAGCGGCTGCAGAGCATCCTTCTGGGGGAAGGTGAACAGCCAGAGGTCGTGGTTCACATTGGTAACAATTACATAGGTAAGAAGAGAGATGAGGTTCTGAAAGCAGACTTTATGGATTTAGGAAGGAAATTAAAAATCAGGACCTCCAAAGCAGTAATCTCAGGATTGCTCCCAGTGCCACGTGCACGTGACCATAGGATTAAGAGAAGTGACCGATTGAACACGTGATTGGAGAATTAAAGTAGGAGGGAGGGCATCAGATTTCTGAGGCATTGGGACCGGTTCTGGGGCAGGTGGGATCTGTACAAGATGGACAGACTACACCTTAACAGGACGGGAACTAATATCCTCGCAGGGAGATTTGCTGGTGCTTTTGAAGAGAGTTTAAACCAGCGTGTTAGGGGGATGGGAACCTGAGGGGTAGCTCAAATTGGAAGGAAGTAAAGCTGGTAACAGGAGGTAGAAAAGTAGCAAGTGACATTAGAAGGCACGTGAAACAAAGGCGAGAATCAACCAGGCTTAGAATGCAGAATGTCAAGAAGACAAGGTTAAGAGCACTCTACCTGAATGTACGCAGCATTCACAACAAGGTAGATGATTTACAGGCCCAAATAGAGGTAAATGGGTATGATCTAATTAGAATTAGAATTAGAATTAGAACATTACAGCGCAGTACAGGCCCTTCGGCCCTCGATATTGCGCTCACCTGTGAAACCATCTGACCTACACTATTCCATTTTCATCCATATGTCGATCCAATGACCACTTAAATACCCTTAAAGTTGACGAGTCTACTACTATTGCAGGCAGGGCGTTCCACGCCCCTACTACTCTCTGAGTAAAGAAACTACCTCTGACATCTATCCTATATCTATCACCCCTCAACTTAAAGCTATGTCCCCTCGCATTTGCCATCACCATCCGAGGAAAAAGACTCTCACTATCCACCCTATCTAACCCTCTGATTATCTTATATGTCTCTATTAAGTCACCACTCCTCCTCCTTCTCTCCAACGAAAACAACCTCAAGTCCCTCAGCCTTTCCTCGTAAGACCTTCCCTCCATACCAGGCAACATCCGAGTAAATCTCCTCTGCACCCTTTCCATAGCTTTCACATCCTTCCTATAATGCGGTGACCAGAACTGCACGCAATACTCCAGGTGCGGTCTCACCAGAGTTTTGTATAGCTGCAGCATGACCTCGTGACTCCGAAACTCGATCCCCCTACTAATAAAAGCTAACACACCATATGCCTTCTTAACAGCCCTATTAACCTGGGTAGCAACCTTCAGGGATTTATGCACCTGGACATCAAGATCTCTCTGTTCATCTACACTACCAAGAATCTTCCCATTAGCCCAGTACTCTGCATTCCTGTTACTCCTTCCAAAGTGAATCACCTCGCACTTTTCCGCATTAAACTCCAATTGCCATCTCTCAGCCCAGCTCTGCAGCCTATCTATGTCCCTCTGTACCCTACAACATCCTTCGGCACTATCCACAACTCCACCGACCTTAGTGTCATCCGCAAATTTACTAACCCACCCTTCTACCCCGTCATCCAGGTCATTTATAAAAATGACAAACAGCAGTGGCCCCAAAACAGATCCTTGCGGTACACCACTAGTAACTAAACTCCAGGATGCACATTTGCCATCAACCACCACCCTCTGTCTTCTTTCAGCTAGCCAATTTCTGATCCAAAGCTCGAAATCACCTTCAACCCCATACTTCCGTGTTTTCTGCAATAGCCTACCGTGGGGAACCTTATCAAACGCCTTACTGAAATCCATATACACCACATCCACTGCTTTACCCTCATCCACCTGTTTGGTCACCTTCTCGAAAAACTCAATAAGGTTTGTGAGGCACGACCTACCAGTCACAAAACCGTGCTGACTATCTCTAATGAACTTATTCTTTTCAAGATGATTATAAATCCTGTCTCTTATAACCTTTTCCAACATTTTACCCACACCGAAGTAAGGCTCACAGGTCTATAATTACCAGGGCTGTCTCTACTCCCCTTCTTGAACAAGGGGACAACATTTGCTATCCTCCAGTCTTCCGGCACTATTCCTGTCGACAATGACGACATAAAGATCAAGGACAAAGGCTCTGCAATCTCCTCTCTAGCTTCCCAGAGAATCCTAGTTTAAATCCCATCTGGCCCAGGGGCCTGATCTATTTTCACACTTTCCAAAATTGCTAACACCTCCTCCTTGTGAACCTTTATCCCATCTAGCCTAGTAGCCTGAATCTCAGTATTCTCCTCGACAACATTTTCTTTCTCTACTGTAAATACTGACGCAAAATATTCATTTAACACTTCCCCTACCTCCTCTGATTCCACACACAACTTCCCACTACTATCCTTGATTGGCCCTAATCTAACTCTAGTCATTCTTTTATTCCTGATATACCTATGGAAAGCCTTAGGGTTTTCCCTGATCCTATCCGCCAATGACTTCTCGTGTCCTCTCCTTGCTCTTCTTAGCTCTCCCTTTAGATCCTTCCTGGCTAGCTTGTAACTCTCAAGCGCCCTAACTGAGCCTTCACGTCTCATCCTAACATAAGCCTTCTTCTTCCTCCTGACAAGCGCTTCAACTTCTTTAGTAAACCACGGCTCCCTCGCTCGACAACTTCCTCCCTGCCTGACAGGTACATACTTATCAAGGACACGCAGTAGCTGCTCCTTGAATAAGCTCCACATTTCGATTGTGCCCATCCCCCGCAGTTTCCTTCTCCATCCTACGCATCCTAAATCTTGCCTAATCGCATCATAATTTCCTTTCCCCCAGCTATAATTTTTGCCCTGCGGTATATACCTGTCCCTGCCCATCGCTAAGGTAAACCTAACCGAATTGTGTTCACTATCACCAAAGTGCTCACCTACATCTAAATCTAAGACCTGACCGGGTTCATTACCCAGTACCAAATCCAATGTGGCATCGCCCCTGGTTGGCCTGTCTACATACTGTGTCAGAAAACCCTCCTGCACACACTGGAGAAAAACTGACCCATCTAAAGTACTCGAACTATAGTATTTGCAGTCGATATTAGGAAAGTTAAAGTCCCCCATAACAACTACCCTGTTACTCTCGCCCCTGTCGAGAATCATCTTCGCTATCCTTTCCTCTACATCTCTGGCCAAAGAGGAAACTTGGTAACAGGGTGGCCAAGACTGGGAACTGAATATTCGAGGATATTCGACATTTTGGAAGGACAGGCAAAAAGGAAAAGGAGGTGTTGTTGTCCTGATAATAAGGGATGGGTTCAATACATGAGTACGGGAGGATCTCAGATCGGAAGAAGAAAATGTGGAATCTGTTTGGGTGGAGCGAAGTAACAGCAAACAGCAAACATTGGTAGGACTTGTTTATAGGCCATCAAACAGTCGTGATAATATGGGGCATGATATTAATCAGGAAATTAGAGAAGCATGTGGCATGGGTAATACAGTAATCATGGGTGAATTCAATCTGCATATAGACTGGGTAAACCTAATGAGCAGTAATGCTGTGGAGGACAAGTTTCTGGAGTCTGTTCGGGATGGTTTTTTCCAGCAGTATGTTGAGGAACCGATTAGAGAGCAGGCTATTGTAAATCTAGTATTATGCAATGTGAAATGGCTAATTAATTAATAATCTTGTTGTAAAAGAACCTTCAGGGATGACTGACCATAATATGATAGAATTTTAATATTATGTTTGAAAGTGAGGTAGTTCAATCTGAAGCCAGGGTGTTAAATTTGAACAAGCAAAATTCTGAAGGTATGAGGGGCAAATTGGCTGAGGTGGATTGGGAAAATATATTAAAAGGTGTGACAGCACATAGACAATGGATAGTCTTTAAAGAAATATTACATAGTTTACAGCAACTATACATTCCTTCAAGGCGCAAAAACCACAAAGGTAACGGCAGTCAACCGTGATTAACAAAGGAAGTTAAGGATTGTACAGGATTAAAAGAAAAGGCCAATAAATTTGCCAGAAACAGGAGTAAACCTGAGGATTGGGTTGATCTTAGAATACAGCAAGGGAGAACCAAGAAACTGATAAAGAAAGGGAGAATAGAATATGAATGTAAGCTCACAAAAGATATAAAAACAGACTGAAAAGCTTCTGCAGGAACATAAAAAGGAAATGTTTGGCGAAGACAAATATGGGTCCATTACAGGCAGGGTCAGGAGAATTTATAATGGGAATAGAGAAATGGCAGAGAAGCTAAATGATTACTTTGTGTCTGTCTTCACTGAGGAAAATATGAGAAATTTCCCAGAATTGAAGAAAATTAATTTTAGTATTGGAGAAATTAATGGGGCTGAAGGTTGATAAGTCGCCAGGACCTGACATTCTACATCCAAGAATGTTAAAAGAGTAGCCATGGAGATAGTGAATGCACTGGTGATCATTTTCCAAAACTCTATAGATTCTGGAGCGGTTCCTGCAGATTGAAATGTCGCAAATGTCACCCCACTATTTAAGAAGAAAGGGAGAGAGAAAACAGGGAATTACAGACCTGTTAGTCTTACATTAGTTGTTGGGAAAATGCTTGTATCTATTCTGGAGGATGTGATAAATGGACACTTGGATAATAATGATCAGATTGGGCAAAGTCAACATGGATTTATGAATGGGAAATCATGTTTGATGAATCTGTTGGAGTTTTTTGAAGATGTTACGAACAGAATTGATAAAGGGGAGTTGGTGGACATGGTATACTTGGATTTTCAGAAAGTATTTGATAAAGTTCCCCACAAGAGATTGGTTAGCAAAATTAAAGCACGTGGGATAGGAGGTAATATACTGGCATGGATTAAGGATTGGTTAACAGGTAGAAAGTAGCAAGTAGCAATAAACGGGTCATTCCCATGTTGGCAGGCTGTGACTAGTGGGGTACTGCAGGGATCAGTCCTTGGGCCCCAGCTGATCACAATATATATTAATGATTTGGATGTGGGGACCAAATGTAGATTTCCAAGTTCGCAGATGACACAAAACTAGGTGGGAATATGTGCTGTGAGGAAGGTGCAAAGCGGCTTCAATGCGATTTGGACAGACTTAGTGATCGGGCAAGAACGTGGCAGATGGAATATAATGAGGAAAAATGTGAGGTTATCCATTTTGGCAGGAGGAATTGATGTGCAGAGTATTTCTTAAATGGTAAGGGATTAGAAAGTGTCGACGTACAAAAGGACCTGGGTGTCCTTGTCAATAAGTCACTGAAAACTAACATGCAGGTGCAGCAAGCAACTAGGAAGGCTAATGGTATGTTAGCTTTATCGCAAGAGGATTTGAGTACAGGAGGAGTGAATTCTTGCTATAAATATATTGAAGCTTGGTTAGACTGCACTTGGTGGTACTGTGTGCAGTTTTGGTCCCCTTACCATCGGAAGGATATTATTGCCATCGAGGGAGTGCAACGAAGATTCACCAGACTTGACCTGGGATGGCGGGATTGTCCTATAAAGAGAGATTGGGGAAACTGGGCCTTTATTCTCTCGAGTTTCAAAGAATGATAGGTGATCCCATTGAAACGTAGAAAGTACTTCAATGGATAGAAAGGGTAGATGCAGCTAAGATGTTTCCCGTGGTTGGGGACTCTAGAGCCAGGGGACATAATTTCAAAATAAGGGGGAAACAACTTAGGACAGAACCGAAGAGAAATTTCTTTAATCAGAGGGTTGTGAATATTTGGAATTCTCTACCGCAGAGGGCTGTGGAAGCTCAGTCATTGAGTATGTTTAAAGCAGAGACTGACAGATTTCTAAATACAAATGACATAAGTGGATATGGGGATAGTGTCAGAAAAAGGCATTGAAGTAGATGATCAGCCATGATCATATTGAACGGCGGGGCAGGCTTGATGGGCTGAATGGCCTTCTCCTGCTTCGATGTCTCTATGTTCCTGTGTGCCGACAGTTTTTTTTTGTGTTTGTGCTTTTGGCTAGGGCTGTTCATTATTCAGTCATTAACACTCACTCTACACTAATGTTTTGTCTTTCACCACAGCATTAGCACACTCTCTTTGCCTTTGCCCCAGGACCTCCTTGTCAGTTAATCTCTCCGACCCTCTGTCCTATCACACACATTCCCTTTTGTACTCTTCCCCCACCCCCCACCTCTGCTTAAAATCTATTACATTTCTAACCATTGCCCATTGTGATGAAAGGTCACTGACCTGAAACTTTAACTCTGCTTCTCTCTCCACAGAGGCTGCCAGAGCTGCTGAGTATTTTCAGCACTTTCCATTTTTATTTCAGATTTCCAGAATCCACAGTATTTTGCTTTTCTCTGAAATCCTTTGGTGTCCTGTTGCTCATTGGTTCTGTGTCCTCATGGAGTGAGCATTGGTGTTTCTCATTAATGGCTGAACAAACCCATTCAGAGGTTGTGGGTTGAAATCCCAGCACAGTTGTGTTTCAGGTCAGTGTTTGTTGGTTCTCGTACTGGACAGTGAGATCTTGCAGCAGAACACTTTGCCCTTCAGGGAACAGAAACTGCTGCTCCGATGCTTTCTGTCCGACAAATGGTTTCAGTCCCACCTGTCTGACTTGATTCCTAATTCCCTCTGAGTTGATTGCCGAATGGCAAGAAATGACTCACCACCAGCTCTGGTCAACTTGTAAAATAAACCAATTAAAAAATGGCAGCAACAGAATTGTATTCAACCACAAATTGTAACCTCATGACCCGGCATATCGCTCACTCTACCATTGCCATCAAGCAAAGGGACCAAGCCTGGTTCAATGAAGAGTGTAGGCGAGCATGCCAGGAGCAACACCAGGCATAATTCAAAATGAGGTGTCAGCCTGGTGAAGTTACAACACAGGACTACTTGCGAGCCAAACAATGGAAGCAGCATGCAATAGACAGAGCTCAGCAATCCCACAACCAACAGATCAGATCAGATCTAAGCTCTGCAGCCTTGCTACATCCAGTCGTCACTGTTGGTGGACAATTTTAATGCAAGAAGTGTCAGGAATAAGGGTGATGAACTTAAAGCATGGATCAGTACTTGGAGCTACGATGTTGTGGCCATTACGGAGACGTGGATATCACAGGGGCAGGAATGGATGTTGGATGTTCCGGGGTTTAGATGTTTCAAAAGGAATAGGGAGGGAGGTAAAAGAGGTGGGGGAGTGGCATTGCTAATCAGGGATAGTACCACAGCTGCAGAAAGGGAGGTCTTCGAGGAGGGTTTGTCTACTGAGTCATTATGGGTGGAAGTCAGAAACAGGAAAGGAGCAGTCACTTTGTTGGGAGTTTTCTATAGACCCCCCAATAGCAACAGAGAACCGGAGGAACAGATTGGGAGGCAGATTTTGGAAAGGTGCAGAAGTAACAGGGTTGTAGTCATGGGTGACTTCAACTTCCCTAATATTGATTGGAACCTCCTTAGTGCAAATAGTTTGGATGGAGCAGTTTTTGTCAGGTGTGTCCAGGAAGGTTTCCTGACTCAATATGTAGATAGGCCGACTAGAGGGGAGGCTATGTTGGACTTGGTGCTTGGCAACGAACCAGGCCAGGTGGCAGATCTCTCGGTGGGAGAGCATTTCAGTTATAGTGATCACAACTCCCTGACCTTTACTATAGTCATGGAGAGGGACAGGAGCAGACGGGATGGGAAGATATTTAATTGGGGGCGGGGAAATTACAATGCTATTAGGCAGGAACTGGGGAGCATAAATTGGGAACAGATGTTCTCAGGGAAATGCACGACAGAAATGTGGAGGTTGTTTAGGGAGCACTTGCTGCGACTGCTGGATAGGTTTGTCCTGATGAGGCAGGGAAGGGATGGTAGGGTGAAGGAACCTTGGATGACAAGAGATGTGGAACAGCTCGTCAAGAGGAAGAAGGAGGCTTACTTAAGGTTGAGGAAGCAAGGATCAGACAGGGCTATAGAGGGTTACAAGGTAGCCAGGAAGGAACTGAAGAATGGACTTAGGTGAGCTAGAAGGGGACATGAAAAAGTCTTGGCGGGTAGGATTAAGGAAAATTCCAAGGCGTTCTGCACTTAAGTGAGGAACAAGCGGATGGCCAGAGTGAGGGTAGGGCCAATCAGGGATAGTGGAGGGAACTTGTGCCTGAAGTCGGAGGAGGTAGGGGAGGTCCTAAATGAATACTTTGCTTCAGTATTCACTAGTGAGAGGGACCTGGTCGTTTGTGAGGACAGCATGGAACAGGCTGATATGCTCGAACAGGTTGAGGTTAAGAGGGAGGATGTGCTGTAAATTTTGAATGATATGAGGACAGATAAGTCCCCGGGGCCAGACGGGATATACCCAAGGATATTACGGGAAGTGAGGGAAGAGATTGCTGCGCCTTTGGCGATTATCTTTGCGTCCTCACTGTCCACTGGATTAGTACCAGATGATTGGAGGGTGGCAAATGTTGTTCCCTTGTTCAAGAAAGGGAATAGGGATAACCCTGGGAATTATCGACCAGTCAGTCTTATGTCGGTAGTGGGCAAATTATTGGAGAGAATTCTGACAGACAGGATTTATGATTATTTGGATAAGCATGGTTTGATTAGAGACAGTCAGCATGGCTTTGTGAGGGGCAGGTCATGCCTCACAAGCCTTATTGAATTCTTTGAAGATGTGACAAAACACATTGATGAAGGAAGAGCAGTGGATGTGGTGTATATGGATTTTAGCAAGGCGTTTGATAAGGTTCCCCATGGTAGGCTCATTCAGAAAGTGAGGAGGCATGGGATTCAGGGAAAGCTGGCTGTCTGGATACAAAATTGGCAGGCCCATAGAAGACAGAGGGTGGTAGTCGATGGAAAGTATTCAGCATGGAGCTCGGTGACCAGTGGTGTTCCGCAGGGATCGGTTCTGGGACCTGTGTTTAGTTTAGAGATACAGCACTGAAACAGGCCCTTTGGCCCACCGAGTCTGTGCCGACCATCAACCACCCATTTATACTAATCCTACACTAATTCCATATTCCTACCACACCTGTCCCTATATTTCCCTGCCACCTACCTATACTAGGGGCAATTTATAATGGCCAATTAACCTATCAACCTGTAAGTCTTTGGCATGTGGGAGGAAACCGGAGCACCCGGAGGAAACCCACGCAGACACAGGGAGAACTTGCAAACTCCACACAGGCAGTGCCCAGAATTGAACCTGGGTCGCTGGAGCAGTGAGGCTGCGGTGCTAACCACTGCACCACTGTGCCGCCCGCTCTGCTCTTTGTGATTTTTATAAATGACTTGGATGAGGAAGTGGAAGGCTGGGTTAGCAAGTTTGCCGATGACACGAAGGTTGCTGTAGTTGTGGATAGTGTGGAAGGCTATTGTAGGTTGCAACGGGACATTGACAGGATGCAGAGCTGGGCTGAGAAGTGGCAGATGGAGTTCAACCTGGAAAAGTGTGAAGTGATTCATTTTGGAAGGTCGAATTTGAATGCAGAATACAGGCTTAAAGCCAGGATTCTTGGTAGTGTGGAGGAACAGAGGGATCTTGGGGTCCATGTCCATAGATCGCTCAAAGTTGCCACCCAAGTTGATAGGGTTGTTAAGAAGGCGTATGGTGTGTTGGCTTTCATGAACAGGGCGATTGAGTTTAAGAGTCACGAGATTATGCTGCAGCTCAATAGGCCCTGGTTCGACCACACTTGGAATATTGTGTTCAGTTCTGGTCGCCTCATTATAGGAAGGATGTGGAAGCTTTAGAGAGGGTGCAGAGGAGATTTACCAGGATGCTGCCTGGACTGGAGGGCATGTCTTACAAAGAAAGATTGAGGGAGCTGGGGCTTTTCTCATTGGAGCGAAGAAGGATGAGAGGTGACTTGAAAGAGGGGTACAAGATGATGAGAGGCATAGATAGAGTGGGTAGTCAGAGACTTTTTCCCAGGGCGGAAATGGCTATCACCAGGGGGCATAATTTTAAGGTGATTGGAGGAAGGTTTCGGGGAGATGTCAGAGGTAGGTTCTTTACACAGAGAGTGGTGGGTGCGTGGAATGCGCTGCCAGCGGTGGTAGTAGAAGCAGATACATTCGGGACATTTAAGCGACTCTTGGATAGGTACATGGACGATAGTAGAATCAAGGGTATGTAGGTAGTTTGATCTTAGAGTAGGTTAAAGGTTCCGCACACCATCGTGGGCCGAAGGGCCTGTACTGTGCTGTACTATTCTATGTTCTATGTTCTATGTTCTAATTAAACAACTAACAGCTGCAGGAGACTCCACAAATATCCGTATCCTCAATGATGGAGGAGCCCATCAAATCAGTGCAAAAGACAAGGCTGAAGCATTTGTATCCATCTTCAGCCAGAAGTTCCAAGTGGATGATCCATTTCTGCCTCCTCCTGAGGTCTCCAGCATCACAATTGTTGAATCCCCACCTTCAACATCCTGGGGTTGATCATGGACCAGAAACTGAACTGAAGCAGCCGCATAAATACTGTGGCTACCAGGGTAGATCAAAAGCTGGGAATGCTGTGGTGCTCATCTCATCTCCTGACTCCCCAAAGCCTATCCATCATCGAGAAGGCACAAGTCAGGAGTGTGATGGAATATTCTCGACTTGCCTAAATGCTATTGTGTCATGGGTCTTGGCAGATTCTTTGTTGCTTTGAAGATTGTACTTCAGCGACAGAGTCTCAGAGTCTTGTTTAAACCATATATTGTATCGCTGGTGCAGCTGAGTGGAATTTTCTTGTTCACTTAATGAAAAGACCAGGTTTTGTCAGGAGGTGCAGAAGAGAATTGAAACCTTGGCAGCTCTCATTCTATTCACTGATGCAGATTAAAATCACTCTGTGAATGAATGGAAATGAAAGGAAATTCTTTACTGCACTCTTTCCTCATCGGAAGCCCCTTCACTCAGGTCACCTGTCCTGATCCAGCAGTCTAGTTGGAAAATCATCAATTGGCAAAGTTATTCTAAGAAAATCAGTGAGTGTGAGAGAGCTTTTCTTTGTACAATCTAACTTTTTAGTTTTTACCTCTGTAGATGTACCAGCAGCAGATGAAAACCAATCTGAAGAAAGCAGGTAGGAGCACACTTGGGGTTTCACTCACCAATCTCTATACTATGGTTGTCACTCGGTAATTCTGGTGCAAAATTTTCTCACAACCTCACAACGACCATTCTCTTTTCACTAGAATTTCAGAAAAGAGTAATGGACCCAGCAGCAAGACGATGGGTTTTGTCCTTTTCAAATGTGGGTTGTCTGCTGAGGGGATTTGGATCGAAAAGGCACCGAAGCCAAATGCAAACAGTTACATTTTTATCACTGGTGGTGGGAGCAATTGAAGATGATGAATTGAGTGCCACAAAGAAGTGTATTATGCAATATTCAGGCATCATGACTTCTACCCCATACCGTATCAGAACCAATTTACTAATTCAGCCCAGTGACTGCTGGTTTCTGGTTGAAGAGTTAAAATTGTCTTTGATGTACATGTGGGGCTGAATTTTATCAGTAAGTGGCGGCTTTCTGATATGGAAGTTCCACCGCACAGCCCGCGTGATATCACAAGCAGGGGCTGATTTAAATAGAGGGGGTGGATCGGCCGCCTCTGATGACACATCAGGGATGGCTGCCGCGTCCCCGGCAAAGGCGTCTGGCGTCACCGTGCATGTGCCGGTGCCATTTTTAAAGTGCAAAAATTTACATTTTTAAAGGGATATTAGATTTCATTTTATTTTAATAAATAATTAGAAGATGGAAGCCCTTTCCCAATCCCCCCTAATGATCTTTACATTGCCCTATATTCAGAAAACTTATTTTATTCTTGAACTTCCCCCCAACCTTCTCATATTTCACATTCCCACCATCCCCACATCTAATAAAAAGTGTTTTCCCCACTCCCCCACCCCTCCCTGATAATTTTATTCCCCCCCACAACCAGTGTCTCGCCTCGGAACTCCAACGGTGTTCTGAAGGCACGCGGGTTGTGGCCGGTTGGCTGTAATATTGGCGTGGGACGGACGCCGTCAGCAGGTAAGTTAATTTGAATCTTATTAATGCTGATTTACAATTTGTAATGAAGGCCCCACTGCCAAGCAGCAGGGGGTGGGGGGCCACATCGAGGCCTCACCGCCACTGTTAATATCCAGCGAGGCCTTCTTGGCATTATTGGTTGTACCGGGCCGCTCCTGCTAGCATTTTAAGGGCCTCCCCACCACGACCCATAACGCCGAGGGGCTGATGTAATTCAGCCCGTGGTTCAGAAGAATCTTTCTTTCCCTCGCCTCCACTTATTAAATGACACTGACTCCTTGCTGGGGTCTGGTTCATTGGTGCTGGCTGCACCCCTCGGTTTAGCAGTAAGTCATGGCTGTAACTGGAGTGAAAGGTCACGGACCGGAAACTTTGGGCTGGATTTTAAGAAGCCCTTGACATTGTGATGCTTATGTGGAGGATATGAAAGTGACTTCGGATGAGGCCCGATCATCCAGGCAGGGCCCGTCCAATCCTCCCGGCTGTGGCAGTGAGGCTCTGGGGTGCCCCCTCCACCCCACTCGCGGCTTGGCGTTAGGACCACAATTAACATATTCAAAAGAATAAAAGTAATACATTTAAATATACTTACCTGAGATCTTGAGGACCCGCCATGATCTTCAGCCTGGTGGCTTCAGATCCCCGTCCGGGGAAACGAGGTGTGACACTGGGTGGGGAGGGAAGAGGAGGTAGGTTTATCAGTGCGGGGGGAGGGGAGGTGGGAACGAGGTCAAATACACATAATGGGTGTAGAGGATGGTGGGAAGGGTTGAACCTGAAACGTTGTGAAGTTGTGGGGGTGAAGGTCAGATGTAAAAGGTAAGTATTTTGGGGGGATGAAGGACAAATACTTCTTGTAATTGTTGATGGAGGAGCTGGGAAAAGGGTAGAAGAAATGTATTTATTTGCTTTTTGGGGGATCTTGCTTTAAAAATGTAAATACGCCAGCAGGTTGGCTGCTCTTTAAAAATGGCGCCAGCGCCTGTGACCAGGCAACTGATGCCATTGCCGGTGACGAACATCCCGCCCCCTCCATGTGATTGGTGGGGTGGTGAGGTGGAGGCGGGATGCCCCAGTTATTCAAATGAGCCACCGCGCTTAAGATGCTGTCAGAGCGGATGAGTATTTCCAGCACTTTCTGTTTTTAATTCAGATTTCCAGCATCTGCAGTGTTTTGCCTATCTGATGTTATAGATGATATATAAATGCAAATTGTTGTTGTAGTGGCAATTGCATTATGAGTTTAACTTGTCAGACAGAGTGAAATGTAACGTTTTTATTTCCTTCCTTGACTATTTATATGAATGGTGAAAATGCAGCTTGTACTGTCAGCCCAAACGAACTGGAGGTCGAGTGCTGTGAGAGGATTCATCTGTCGAGGACATGATTTTAATGTAGGAAATGATTTTTTTATCCATATATGTGTATATTTTATATAAACTATAGAATACCATTAATCACATTTTATCCCTTTTTGGTGAAGCATTTAACACAGTAATCTAAATTCTGAGGCCTCTTAATATTTTCTCAGCTTCTTTGTCTGATTTTAGAGGTTCTCTAAATCCAAATAAATGTCTCATGTTCTGTTTCTGTGTAGAATGTGATTATTCAGATGGAAAATGCTTTAGTTTTTCGACAGATTAGATTTCTAACTTTTGCCAGTTCTGATGAAAGGTCACAGACCTGAAACGTTAACTCTGTTTCTCTCTACACAGATGCTGCCAGACCTGCTGAGCATTTCCGGCACTTTCTGTTCTCATTTCAGAGATACTGCAGTGTTTGTTGTACTTGGTAACAGTGGTTTTATAATTCAGTTGCTTATAGGCTTGAGTTATGTGGCCTTCTCCAGGAGTATAAGACTGTATGTTCCTGTCAAATGTTCTCTTTCTGCAACTGGTTTAATTTTTTTCCCCTTAAACTACTCCCCAACCGGCGTCAAATTTTACCACTCGTCCTGAAGGCAGGTTCTACTTGCACCAATCACCTGCCAGTATTCACGTGTGAGCTTTGAGTTTGTTCACAGACCCCAGTCTGATCCGGCCCTCATCTGCCCTCCATGTAGAGCACCTCCAGGAGCTGGTGGCACTGAGTAGTTAATGGTGACAGGAAACCTGGCTACTTATCCCCTCATAATAGGCAACTCAGCAAAGACTGAGATTGAACCTGAGAATATCCTGATCTGTGTGGCTCAGACTCAATGTATAAAGTCACTGAGCTCTCAGGGAGCCAGTCTGAAAAATCAGCTGTGCTGTGAGATTGATGCTCCATGGTTGAGTTTGTGTGAACAAGGGACATTTTTTGAGCAGTTTTGTATATTTTTAGTCAGTGTGGGTTGGGGGAGGTGATATTTGATTTTTTCTCCCAGCCTGAACTGCAACTTGAGCTGCAGCAATCACAAGCTGTTGCTGTTTTTGTCCTCAATACAGAAATTGCTGAACCGATAATTGGTCATATTTTGCCATGGACAGAAAGTGAGTTCTGACTTTATAATATCTCGACACCACTTGTATAAATTTAGTTAATGAGGTTACAGATGGATATTGTGTTCTGTATCTAATTGTTGCTTGTAACTAAATAGAAAGTAATTGAAACTATATTCTGTCTGTCAGGATTAAAGTTTGCTTTCCCGGGTTCTTCCATCACTAAGCACTGTTTAGATGCCCGTTCTTTCTTTCTTTTGGGCCTCCTTATATCGAGAGACAATGGATACGCGCCTGGAGGTGGTCAGTGGTTTGTGAAGCAGCGCCTGGAGTGGCTATAAAGGCCAATTCTGGAGTGACAGTCTCTTCCACAGGTGCTGCAGAGAAATTTGTTTGTTGGGGCTGTTGCACAGTTGGCTCTCCCCTTGCGCCTCTGTCTTTTTTCCTGCCAACTACTAAGTCTCTTCGACTCGCCACAATTTAGCCCTGTCTTTATGGCTGCCCGCCAGCTCTGGCGAATGCTGGCAACTGACTCCCACGACTTGTGATCAATGTCACACGATTTCATGTCGCTTTTGCAGACGTCTTTATAACGGAGACATGGACGGCCGGTGGGTCTGATACCAGTGGCGAGCTCGCTGTACAATGTGTCTTTGGGGATCCTGCCATCTTCCATGCGGCTCACATGGCCAAGCCATCTCAAGCGCCGCTGACTCAGTAGTGTGTATAAGCTGGGGATGTTGGCCGCTTCAAGGACTTCTGTGTTGGAGATATAGTCCTGCCACCTGATGCCAAGTATTCTCCGAAGGCAGCGAAGATGGAATGAATTGAGACGTCGCTCTTGGCTGGCATACGTTGTCCAGGCCTCGCTGCCGTAGAGCAAGGTACTGAGGACACAGGCCTGGTACACTCGGACTTTTGTGTTCCGTGTCAGTGCGCCATTTTCCCACACTCTCTTGGCCAGTCTGGACATAGCAGTGGAAGCCTTACCCATGCGCTTATTGATTTCTGCATCTAGAGACAGGTTACTGGTGATAGTTGAGCCTAGGTAGGTGAACTCTTGAACCACTTCCAGAGCGTGGTCGCCAATATTGATGGATGGAGCATTTCTGACATCCTGCCCCATGATGTTCGTTTTCTTGAGGCTGATGGTTAGGCCAAATTCATTGCAGGCAGACGCAAACGTGTCGATGAGACTCTGCAGGCATTCTTCAGTGTGAGATGTTAAAGCAGCATCGTCAGCAAAGAGGAGTTCTCTGATGAGGACTTTCCGTACTTTGGACTTCGCTCTTAGACGGGCAAGGTTGAACAACCTGCCCCCTGATCTTGTGTGGAGGAAAATTCCTTCTTCAGAGGATTTGAACGCATGTGAAAGCAGCAGGGAGAAGAAAATCCCAAAAAGTGTGGGTGCGAGAACACAGCCCTGTTTCACACCACTCAGGATAGGAAAGGGCTCTGATGAGGAGCCACCATGTTGAATTGTGCCTTTCATATTGTCATGGAATGAGGTGATGATACTTAGTAGCTTTGGTGGACATCCGATCTTTTCTAGTAGTCTGAAGAGACCACGTCTGCTGACGAGGTCAAAGGCTTTGGTGAGATCAATGAAAGCAATGTAGAGGGTCATCTGTTGTTCACGGCATTTCTCCTGTATCTGACGAAGGGAGAACAGCATGTCAATAGTCGATCTCTCTGCACGAAAGCCACACTGTGCCTCAGGGTAGACGCGCTCGGCCAGCTTCTGGAGCCTGTTCAGAGCGACTCGAGCAAAGACTTTCCCCACTATGCTGAGCAGGGAGATTCCACGGTAGTTGTTGCAGTCACCGCGGTCACCTTTGTTTTTATAGAGGGTGATGATGTTGGCATCGCGCATGTCCTGGGGTACTGCTCCCTCGTCCCAGCACAGGCATAGCAGTTCATGTAGTGCTGAGAGTATAGCAGGCTTGGCACTCTTGATTATTTCAGGGGTAATGCTGTCCTTCCCAGGGGCTTTTCCGCTGGCTAGGGAATCAATGGCATCACTGAGTTCCGATTTGGTTGGCTGTATGTCCAGCTCATCCATGACTGGTAGAGGCTGGGCTGCATTGAGGGCAGTCTCAGTGACAGCATTCTCCCTGGAGTACAGTTCTAGGTAGTGCTCAACCCAGCGGTCCATCTGTTTGCGTTGGTCAGTGATTATGTCCCCCGATTTAGATTTGAGGGGGGTGATCTTCTTGATGGTTGGCCCAAGAGCTCTCTTCATGCCATCATACTTTCCTCTGATGTTTCCGGTGTCTGAGGCCAGCTGAATATGACTGCATAGGTGTTGCCAGTAGTCGTTTGCGCAACGCCTAGCTGTTCTTTGTGCAGTACTTCTGGCTGCTTTAAGTGCTGCGGATGTTAAATCGCTGGGGGCTTTCTTGTAGTTCAAAAGTGCAATGCGCTTTGCGGCTATGACAGGTTCCAGCTCTTCATTATGAGATTGAAACCAGTCTGCATTTCTCTTCACACTTTTGCCGTAGGTGGTCAAAGCTGACTCATAGATGGCGTCTCTGATGTGGGCCCACTTGGTCTCAGCATCCCCTGTGGGAGTGTTTTGAAGGGCTGTTACAAGTGAATTTAGAAATTTTTGTAACAGCTGTGGGTGAGAAATTCTGCTCGTGTTGATGCGCGGGTGGCCCTTCTGCTTGGAATGATGCAACTTCTTTGGTCTGAGTCTAACCTTGCTGCACACCAGTACTTCCTTTATATTTGTGTCAGATAACTTCATGCATCACTGAACAATTGGCCATTCACAAATTTCTTATCGTAAATCGGAGAGCTGGAATGTTTATCTTAAATTCATTTGTTTGTGTTCAGATTACTCGAATGAACCCGACTGTTACTCAGTTTATAGTTTGAGTTCGTTAAAAGCTGTAAAATCCATACTACAGTTCAGAAGTTTCACCCTGCTTTCCCCCCGCCCCTTCCCATGGCCAGTTTTCAGGTAGGAAGGGTCTGTTACTGTCACACCAAGTGGAAAAGAAGATTCCTGTATTTGTATTAATGCAGGGTTTGGGGCAAAGCCCCTTCAACCATTAATTCCATTCAATAAGGACCATGTTTGATAATTGCATCTTCCTCAAGGTTGTAAAGACTGTCACCATCCTTAATGAGTCTTGATTAAATTTTGTTCGCCCCATTACCTATCAGCAGTCTCCAAGGACATTTCTGTGGATGATATTGACTTTTGAGTTCGAAGAAGTCTACTTGGCTTGGAACAAAGATTTGAGTTAAATGATGCATAATAAGAACTACAAACTCTTTTTAAAATGTCATTTATTATTGCTGCTTACAATTGTATAATCCTGACAAAGCTTAATCAAAAGCTGGACAAATCTACTGGATATTCAGACTGACCAAATGTAACTTCTTTCAAAAACGAGCCTCAGAAAGACCATAAAATAATAGGACAAAGGTAGACATTCTGTTTTGTTGTGAGGAACGTCACTGGAGGCCAACGAGTGTTCATAAAATTCAGTTTTAGACCTTTTTTTATATATCCAGTGTTTCAAAAGTGAATATCTAATGGTTCAGAGATATTTCATCATTTCCAATTGGTTGATTATTTTTGGCCAGTGACGTTGTCTTATCAAAAGAGTCACAAATGTGACTCCAGGATGGTATGTTGCCTCCCTGGTACTCAGGTCAAGGATGTCATGGAGCGGCTGCAGGACATTCGGAAACATTCAGAGTTTGTGGTACACATTGGTACCAACGATATAGGTAAAAAGAGGGATATGGTCCTGAAATAAGAAGTTAGGGAGCTAAGTAGCAAATTAAAAAGCAGGACCTCAAAGGTTGTAAACTCTGGATCACTCCCTATGCCATGTGCTAGTGAGTATAGGAACAAGAGGATAGAGCAGATGAATGCATGGCTGAAGAGATGGTGCAGGAGAGAGGGCTTTAGTTTCCTGGATCACTGGGTCTGTTTCTGACAAAGGTGGGACCTGTACAAGTTGGACAGGTTGCACCTGAACCAGAATGGGCCCAATATCCTAGCTGGGAGGTTTGCTAGTGCTGTTGGGGGGGAGAGTGGGGGGGGTAGGGTTAAACAAATTTGGCAGGGGAATGGGATACAGAGTGGAGGTACAGTAGGGGGTGATGCACAGTCAAATATAAAAGAGAAACTGAGTCAGTCTGGAAGGCAGAGCAAAGATAGACCTGTTCAGGCACAAGTGAAAAATGCAAGGCTGGATTGCATCTATTTTAATGCAAGGAGTCTTACTGGTAAGACAGATGAATTGAGGGCATTGATTAACACATGGGATTATGATATTATTGCTATCACAGAGACATGTTTGAGGGAGGGGCAGGACTGGCAGCTCAATATTCCAGGGTATAGAATCTTCAGGCGTGACAGGGGAGGGGATAAAAGACGAGGTGGCATTGCACTGTTGATTAAGGAGTCAATTACTGCAGGAAGAAAGGATGATACCTGAGAAGGTTCTTCAAATGATGCCATTTGGGTAGAACTTAAAAACAAAAAGGGGGCAATCACTTGGCTGGGAGTGTACTATAGGCCTCTAAACAGTCAGGGAGAGATAGAGGAGCAGATATGTCGGCAAATCTCAGACAGGTGTAAAAATAATAGGATAATAATAGTAGGGGATTTCAACTTACCTAATATCAACTGGGATTGTCTTCGTGGAAATCGCTTAAAGGGGGCAGAATATTTAAAATGCATACAGCAGAGCTTTTTGAGCCAGTACGTAGAAAGTTCTACAAGAGAAGGGGCAGTACTGGACCTAATCCTAGGGAATGAAGCTGGACAAGTGGTAGAAGTATCAGTGGGGGATCATTTCGGGGATAGTGACCATAACTCTGTAAGACTTAAGGTAGTTATGGAAAAGGACAAAGACGGGCTGGAAATAAAGGTACTGAATTGGGGGAAGGCCGATTTCAAGATGATAAAACAAGATCTGGCCAAACAGGATCTGGCCAAAGTGGACTTGGAGCAGCTACTTGTAGGAAAATCGATATCAGATCAGTGGGAGTCATTCAAAGAGGAACCATTGAAAAAGTAATGAGGAGAGCGAAGAGGGGAAATGAAAAAACACTGGCGGGCAAGATAAAGGAAAATCCTAAGGTGTTTCATAAGTATATTAAGGGCAACAGGATAACCAGGGAAAGAGTGGGGCCCATTAGGGACCAAAGTGGCAATCTGTGTGGGAAGCCGGAGGACATAGGTGAGCTTTTAAATGATTACTTTTCATCTGTGTTCAGTATGGAGAAGGACAATGTAGGTGTAGAGATCAGGGAGGGGGATTGTGATATTCTTGATCATATTAGCATTGAAAGCGAGGAAGAATTAGCTGGTTTAGCAGGCTCAAAAGTGGATAAATCCCCAGGCCCAGATGAGATGTATCCCAGGCTGTTATGAGAGGCAAGGGAGGAGATAGCAGGAGCACTGACACAAATTTTCCAATCCTCTCTGGCCACAGGAGAGGTACCAGAGGACTGGAGGACTGCAAATGTGGTGCCATTATTCAAAAAGGGTAGCAGGGATAAACCAGGTAACTACAGGCTGGTGAGTCTAACATCAGTGGTTGGGAAACTATTGGAAAAATTCTGAGGGATAGGATTAATCTCCACTTGGAGAGGCAGGGATTAATCAGGGATAGTCAGCATGGCTTTGTTAGAGGGAGATCGTGTCTAACTAACTTGATTGAATTTTTCGAGGCGGTGACTAGAAGTGTAGATGAGTGTAAAGCAGATGATATAGTCGACATGGACTTTAGTAAGGCTTTTGATAAGGTCCCGCATGGGAGATTGGTTAAGAAGGTAAAAGCCCATGGGATCCAGGGTAATTTGGCAAATTGGATCCACAATTGGCTTAGTTGCAGGAGGCAGAGGGTGATGGTCGAGGGTTGTTAGTGCGAGTGGAAGCCTGTGGTCAGTGGTGTACCACAGGGATCGGTGCTGGGACCTTTGCTGTTTGTAGTGTACATTCATGATTTAGACATGAATATCGGAGGTATGATCAGTAAGTTCGCCGATGACACGAAATTTGGTGGTGTCTTAAATAGTGAGGAGGAAAGCGTTAGATTACAGGATGATATAGATGGGCTGGGAAGATGGGTGGAGCAGTGGCAAATGGAATTTAATCCAGAAAAGTGTGAGGTGATGCATTTTGGGAGGACTAACAAGGCAAGGGAATATACAATGGATGGTAGGACCCTAGGAAGTACAAAAGGTTAGAGGGACCTTGTTATACTTGTCCATAGATCACTGAAGGCTGCAGCACAGGTAGAGAAGGTGGTTTGGAAGGCATATGGGATACTTGCCATTATTAGCTGAGGCACAGAATATAAGATCAGGGAGGTTACAATGGAGATGTATAAAACACTCGTTAGGCCACAGCTGGAGTACTGTTTATAGTTCTGGTCACCACACTATAGGAAGGATGTGATGGCACTGGAGAGGGTGCAGAGGACATTCACCAGGATGTTGCCTGGGTTGGAGCATTTCAGCTGTGAGGAGAGACTTAAAAGGCTCGGGTTGTTTTCCTTTGAGCAGAGAAGTCTGAGGGGGGACATGATTGAGGGATACAAAATGATGAGGGGCATTGATATATTAGATGGGGAGAAACTTTTTCCCTTATCGGAGGAGTCGATAACCAGGGGACATAGATTTAAGGTAAGGGATAGGAGGTTTAGAGGGGATTTGAGGAACAATTTTTTCACCCAGAGGGTGGTTGGAATCGGGAACACACTGCCTGAAGTGGTGATAGAAGCAGAAACAATCAAATAATTGAAGAAGTATTTGGATGAGCACTTAAAACGCCATAGCATACAAGGCTACGGGCCAAGTGCTGGAAAATGGGATTAGAATAGTTAGGCCGGCACAGACACGATGGGCCGAAGGGCCTGTTTCTGTGCTGTATTACTCTGTGACTCGATGACTCTATGAAAGTGTTATCAGCTCTCAGCCAGGATTCCATTGAGGCCATGATATCGATGGAATCATCCACAATAACTTCATGGAGGGAAAGGGCCTTGAACGGACATTCTGGTGGGAGATGTGTAGAGGGATGGTGAGAGCTGATCCACTGGCTGAGTCCATAGCATCAGCAGTAGGAGGGGTGAGTTGGATGAGAAAGATATTGTTCGGGCATTTAGAAAAATTCAAGGTAATCAGGCAGAGTCAACATGGTTTTCTGAAAGGGAAATCATGTTTAAACAATTTATTGGAGTTCTTTGAGGGACTTACATGTACTGTGGATAAAATGGAACCAGTGGATGTATTGTACTTTTATTTCCAGAAGGCATTTGATAAGGTGCCATATCAAAGGTTATTGCAGCAAGTAAAAGCTCATGGTGTAGGGGGTAACATACTGGCATGGATAGAAGGTTGGTTAGCTAACAGAAAACAGAGAGTAGGCATAAATGGGTCATTTTCTACTTGACAAGATGTAACGATTGGTGTGCCACAGGGATCAGTGCTGAGGCCTCAACTTTTTACAATTTATATAAATGAGCTAGATGAAGGGACCGAAGGTATGGTTGCTAAATTTACTAATGACACAAAGATAGGGAGGAAAGTAACTTGTGAAGAGGATGTAAGGAGGCTACAAAGGGATATAGATAGGTTAAGTGAGTGGGCAAACACCTGGCAAATAGAGTATAATGTGGAAAAATATGAAATTGTCCACTTTGGCATGAAGAATAAAAAAGAAGCATATTATCTAAATGGTGAGAGACTGTGGAGCTCTGAGATGCAGAGCGACCTGGGTGTCCTACTGCATGAGTCGCAAAAGGTTAGTATGCAGGTACAGCACGTAAATAGGAAAGCGAATAGAATGTCAGCATTTATCACGAGTGGAATTGAATACAAAAGTAGGGAGATTATACTTCAGCTATACAGGGCATTGGTGCAACTACATCTGGAGTACTGTGTGCAGTATTGTTCTCCTTATTGAAAGAAGGATATAAATACATTGGAGGCAGTACAGAGAAGGTTTACTAGACTAATACTTGAAAGGGGTGGAATAAAAACAAGAAATGCTGGAAATATTCAGCAGGTCTGGCAGCATCTGTGGAGAGAGAAGCAGAGTCAACTCTGGGATTTCAGGACATTTCAGATTTCCAGTATCCACAGTATTTTGCTTTTATTACCTGAAATGGGTGGGTTGTCTTACGAGGAAAGATTGGACAGGCTAGGCTTGTATCTGCTGGAATTTAGAAGAGTAAGAGGCGACTTGATTGAAACATATAAGATCCTGAGGGGTCTTGATAGTGTGGACATGAAAAGGATGTTTCCCCTTGTGGGAGAATCTCAAACTAGGGGTCACTGTTTAAAAATAAGGGGTCGCCCATTTAAAACAGAGATGAGGAGAAATTATTTCTCTCAGAGGGTCGTGAGTCTTTGGAATTCTCTTCCTCAAAAGGTGGTGGAAGCAGAGTCTTTGAATATTTTTCAGGCAGAGGTCGATAGATTCATGATAAGCACAGGGCTGGAGGGTTATCGGGGGTAGGTGAAAATTTGGAGTAATCAGTTCAGCCATGAACTTATTGAAAGGCGAAGCAGGCTCGAGGGGTTGAGTGGTCGACTCCTGCTTCTAATTCGTATGTTCATATGGAAAATTAGCCCTCAGCAGGTGCACTGGGTGAGGGATTCGGTGAAAGATTAGGATGGGACAATTGGGATTGATGCTCGTAACGAGCGATCGCCGAGTGCCTCGATGACCACTGTGGAGGATGCTGAGAGAGATAAAGTGGGAAGCTGTAGGTTTATCCAATAAAACAGAGACAGAGAGAGTGGTCATGGGACATGTTGCATATCAGTTTAATTTTATTCTGTATGTATGATTAGCATAAAGGATTTTTTGCAGTTGCTCTACTTTTACAAAAGTCACCTTACATTAAATGCAAACTCAATCAAATCATCTTGGTTTGTCTTTAAAACAATCTGATTACAGAGAGGCTGGGTTCAAATGTGGTTCATGTGTGAAAATCTTCCATTTCCCTCAATCTTTTATAATCTTAGAAAGTGCAGTGAAGGGATATTTCACCCCATTCTTCAGTTCCTCTCTAAACTTACTCTGGGTCACAGCGTAAATAAAAGTGTTTGTGCAGCAACTCGAGCTGAAGCATAACCACAAGTCGTTCTACAATGGGTGACGGGCTATCAGAATCAATCTGGCCCAGTAGAGCAATTCTAGCATGCACCGCAGTCACCAGGAAGAGAACCCATAGAAAGATAAAATTTCCCGATATCATAAAAAGTGAAGTGATTGATTTTCTTCTGTTCATTGTCTCTGGATCACTGTGACGCTCCCCCTGACCCGGTCCCGAAGTCTCTTGCGAATTCTGATGGTCACTAGAATGTGCCTGACAGTTAAAACATTGAGCATCAGAATCAGAATAAATGGTACACACGGGGTGAAAATATAATGTAGAAATTCAATTGCTGTCCATACTGGTGAAAACAGAGCACTCCAGGGAATAATGCAGAGCCAGGGGGCTCGGTAATGGAAATAGCTGCTTGAAAGCATAAAGTACCAGAAAATATTTTTCACACAGAACAACACAGACATTGTTCCAATAATCACAGCTGCCGATTTCTCAGTGCAATATTTAGTTTTCAGTTTCTGGCAGCAAATGCCCACAAATCGATCAAAGGTGAAAGCGACAGTGAACCAGACAGAACAGTCCGTTGCTGCATAAAGTAGGACAGCGTGGATATTACACACTGGAATATCAAACAGAAATCGAAACATTCTACGATAACTAATGGGAATTTGCCTCAGTATCACATCGAAGATAATGACCAGTAGATCCGCCGCTGCCATGGCCACCAAGTAACGAGTGACACATTTGGAGAGACCACACTTTCCCCGAGACAGGATCACAATCGTCACTAAGTTAACTGTAAGGAAGAGGAAAAAGAGGAACATTATACATCAGGATGGGAGCAGGAATATCAATATGATGGATAAATGGGTATAATAAACTGAAAACTCACTGCATCCCACGATGGAATACAATGCGTTTGAACTTTATGATGGAGATAAGGCTTCGCACTAACTAACAGTAAAGATTTGAGAGTCCATGTCTGAAGAGTTCGATAAATGAACACAAAAACAAAATGCTTATGTTCATTCATAAATGTGCAGTGTTAAAATATGGTCTCCTGAGGTGCACAGTGAGTAAACACACTGGTGCCCTGGTCAGTTACAATAGGAATCAGTTACCAGGGGACATGGTGGGGCAATTACCAGGGTCTTTCCCCTAATCAGTGACCCTTGAATATGCTGAGGTTTTAATCCCCCAGCTTCTGCTGCTGATCCATGACCATGGGATATGATGCAGGTTGAGTTCCCCAACCCACCTGTTTTTGTGAATTACGATTTAGTCCTTTGATGCTTCGGAAAACTGGGATATGTGGCTCTCAGTTTCATTGTGTTATCAATGTTACCAATATAGATTGTGAATAGTTGAAGCCGAAGAACAGTTCATCTTGGCACATTGCGCGTCACTTCCTTCCAATACAAATACATTCCAATTATCCAAACTCTCGATGTTCGACTGCAAAACCAATCTTCTAACCAGGTCAATCATTTTCTTAAATTCCAGGAGTTTTATTTTTAACTGACAATCTCTTTTGTGGTACCTTATCAACTGCCTTCTGGAAGTCCATATAAACTACATCCATCGACATTCCGTTGTCTACCATTTGAATTATCTCCTCAAAAAAATCAATTAGATTCATTAGATTTGACCAATTCTTTAAAAATTCCATGCTGTTTCTTCCTAATTACCTCAAATTGTTCTAAGTGCTCAGTGACTCTGTCCTGAATTGTCGATTCCAATAATTTCCCCACAACAGATGTTGCACCAGCAGGTCTATAATTTCTTGGATTCTCTCTCTCACCTTTCTTATTTGTTTTAATTTCTTAATTTGTAATTTTCTCATCTGAACGGACAATTCATGAATCAAGAGAACTTTGTAAAATATTGACTAAAACATTTGCAATTTCCTCAAGTACATTTTTAAAATCCAGTGGTGGAAACCATCAGGTTCTGGAGATCGTCAGTCTTTACTGCCATTATTTTTTCTCTTCCTTCTGTTAATTTTAGTGAGTTCCAGTCCTTGATTCATTGTGGAATGTGAGGTATATTATCCTCTTGCTCTACTGTGAAGACTGACACAAAGCAATTATGCAACAAACCTGGAATTTCCTTATTTTCATTATCTTTCACATCACCTGTTCTGCAGCTTTTAATATCTATTTTTTACTCTTTCTTTGTTGTTCATCATCTTTCTGACAGTTCCCCCGACCTACTCTATTCATTTCACTTTTGTATGTTCTTTCCTTTCGCTTAATGTTATCTGTCACCTCTTTTGTTGACCGTTGTCTCCCTGGCTCCTGCTCCCGATCAGTGATACTGGGATACAGGGCACAATTTTTGCAGCCGTTTGGAGTGGGAATGGAGGTGGGGGGGGGCTGGAGAATAGCATCAGACAAGTCTCCCCCGAAATCCAACATTGTGATATCGGTTCCGGATCTAGTCAGTGACGAGAAAGCACCAAGACAGCATCGCTGACCCGAAGTGACGGGAGTGTATTTGAAGTTGAACAACAGGTTGTTTCAATGCATTTGCATGTAATTTTTATGATTCAATATGGTGTTTGGGATGAAATGGACCACGGGCGGCCCTGACTTGCTTTCAGGACACTGGCCATTGAAAGCTCGTGGCACCGAGACGGGGACTCAGTGCTGTGACAGGCAGGCAGACATGATCAGCACTCAATGACCACCGACATGTCAGATATCAAACACCCGTGAACCCCCATGTGTGTCGAGGTGCTTTGCTTTTAACGATTGCGAGTGCTTCTGCGGGCTGTGAACCCATCTCCTGCAGCTGGGCTGGAGACAGGCTGCTGATCAGGCTGCCCCTTGGCCTGTGATGACTTTAGCAGCCGTCCTCTGGTTACCTGAGGCCTGGAAGGGCCCGGTTGCCTGAGGCTTTCCTGCACTGGTGCCTGGTGCAGGTCTCTCCTCAGGCATCGCAGTTGCTGGAGCTGAGCTTACTGGCAGAGGGGCTGAGGAGCCACTGCCCACACTCAGAGCACCCTGATGGGAGCCTCCAGCTGTGAAGGATAGTCAATCCTCCCCCCTTTCACGGTTCCCCTGAACCTCCCTGCTCAGAGAAGTACGTGGGACTGGAGAAGACTCCAGGCGTCTTGTCCTTCTCTCACCTTGCCATTGCTGTTTCGAACTCATGGCCAAGGTGATTGTGTGCAGCTCTGGGCACATCTCTGGGATCTGGCTCTTCATAAGGGTTGCCAACCTCTCAATGGAGGAATCCATACACTTCCATGGCTGATACATGGCAGCTCAAGGCATGGATTGACTTCACCATCATCCACACATGGCTGTGGATTGCCTTTGGCATCTCTGCCAGATGTTGTCTTACCTTAACTCTCTCTGAAACTCCAGCATGCCCTGTGTTGTCAACACCAGAGGCCCGTCATGAGCCTGGGGCTCAGCATAGGCCTGGTCACCCACTATACTCCGACTGTCAGAGACCACGACTGTCCCAGCCTCAGCCAGCTGCTCAGGCTGACCCTGATTGTGACCCTGATTCTAAAATCCAGCAGAAACCCAATGAGGTGAAATTATCTGCACTGGTGGAAGGTGCAGGAGATTCATTGGACAGTGCATCCTGTGACCGTGGATCCTCCTCTGAAGAGGAATGATGTCCTCCTTCTAATAGAGTCTCCTGTGGAGACCGACCTGCAAAACATGTGCAGTTTAGCATGAGAAAATTGTGTCATACCAACCATACATATGGGGTCTCTAGAAGTGATCTGTATGTTGATGGAAGACAATCCTCACTCTTTAGTAAGGAGACTCCAGTCTAACCATCCGTTATTGAGCGGCCGCCCTGGGACCCATTCGTTCAAGTGCCTCCTCCTCAGCCTTGGAGAGAGGTCTGATGTCTGGGATGCCTCCGCCAGTCAGTGACGTCTTCCTCCTATTATGGGCCCTCTTGTCCTGTAAGTGGAAAGAGGGAGGTAGTCAGACTTCACAGAGAGATCAATATGACAGTTCTGCTCATGGCATCACCTGGTCCCCTACTGGGGTATCCTGTATAGCTCATCCTCCCATCAGTTCACGTGGGAGTTAATGGGGTGAGCTGTGAAAGAGGGTGGTCTGTGGCCGACATGCATCTGTCAGGATGAGGTGATGCTTAATCCCACTTGCCAGCGCTTCTGTGGTGCCTCCCTCCCTATGTCCCGCTTCACAAGAACATAAGAGATGGGAGCAGGAGTAGGCCATTCGGCCCCTAAAACCTGCTCCGCCATTTAACAAGATCATGGGTCCTCTGACTGTCACATTCACTCCACTTTCCTGCTGCCCCCCCATAACTACTGACTCCCTAGGAGATCAAAGATCTGTCTAACTCAGCCTTGAATATATTCAGTGACCCAGCCTCCACTGCTCTCTTGGGAAGTGAATTCCAAAGATTAGTGACCCTCTGACAAACAAAATTCCTCCACACCTCTGTCTTATGAGAGAAACCCCTTATTTTTAAATTGTGCCTCCTGGTTCTAGATTTCCCCACAAGGGGAAACTTCCTTTCAGCATCTAACCTGACAAGCCTCCTCAGAATCTTGTATGTCTCAATAAGATCACCTCTCAGTTGTCTAAACTCCAATGAGTATATGCCCAACCTGCTCAACCGTTCCTTGTAAGACAAGCCCTTTATCCCAGAAATTAGTGAGGTAAACCTTCTCTGAACTGCCTCCAATGCAAGTATATCCCTCCTTCCATAAGGAGATCGGTACTGTATGCAGTACCCTACCTGCTGTCTCATCAATGCCCTATATAGCTGTAGCAAGAGTTTAATACCTTTATACTCTGTCCCCCTTGCAATAAATCTAACATACCATTTGCCTTCCTAATTACTTGCTGTACCTGCATGTTATGTTCTTGTGATTCATGTACAAGGAACCCCATTTCCCTCTGCACTGCAGCATTCTGCAATCTCTCTTCCTTTCAATCATATTCTGCTTTTCTATTCTTCCTGCCAAAGTGGACAACCTCACGATTTCCCACATGATACTCCAGCTGCCAAATATTTGACCATGCTCTTAACCTATCTATATCTCTTAGCAGACACCTTATGTCCTGCTCACAACTTGTTTTCCTGCCCATCTTTGTATCGTCTGCAAATTTGGTTTCAATGTATTTAGTTGTTTTGTCCAAGTCATTAATATAGATCGTAAATAGTTAAGGCCCCAGCACTGATCCCTGTGGCAGTGTTTGCCAACCTGAAAATGCCACATTTATCTCAACTCTCTGTTTCCTGTAAATTACCAATCCTCTTTCACAACAAGATTGATGATTTGAAGGCACAAACACTGGTAAATGTGATTGATTTAATTGTCATAACAGAGACATGGTTACAGGGTGACCAGGACTGGGAACTGAACATCCAGGGATATTTGTAATTTTGGAAGGATAGGCGGAGGGGAAAAGGAGGTGGGTAACACTGTTAATAAAGGAGGAGATCAGTACATTAGTGAGAGGATCTTTGATCGAAGGAGCAAGATGTAGTATCAGTTTGGGTGAGCTAAGAAACAACAAGGGGCAGCAAACATTTGTGCAAATTTTCTATAGGTCACCAAACTCTAGTGGTAATGTTGGGCATGGTATATACCCAGAAACTAGAGCTGCATGTATTATGGGCAGTACAGTAATAATGGGTGACTTCAATTACATATAGATCGGTTAAACCTAATTAGCACTCATGCAGTGGAGTATGAATTCCTGGTGTGTGTACAAGATGGAGCAGTATGTTGAAGAACAAACCAGGGATTGGGCTATTTTAGATTTAGTATTATGTAATGAGAAAGGGCTAATTAATAACCTTGCTTTAAAGGAGCCATCAGGAAATAGTGAGCACAATATGATTGAATTTTCCATGAAGTTTGAAAGAGATATAGTTCATTCTGAAACTAGGATCATAAAACTGAACCAAGGAAACTAAGGTTTGAGGGGCAAGTTGACTATGATGGATTGGGAAAATACATTAAAAGATTTGATGGTAGACAGGCAATGGCTCGTATTCAAAGAAGTATTACACGGTTTCCAACAAATATACATTCATCCAAGTGTCATGAATAGATGAGAACGAACCGTAAATTGTCATGAACCAATGAGAACTGACTGTAAATTGTGTTTTGTGTACTTGGCTATTAATGTCAACTGCCATTTTATACAGTATGTTTAAGTTTTTACTTCTATGTTCCACTTGTTAAAATGGAGGAGCGAGAGCAGGTGGGACAGCTACTTGAAAGGGTCCAGTCACAGGACCCAGAAGCCACCCTTTTCAGCCTGCTTGGATCTGAAACTGTAGCAGTGAGGGAACATCTCGTGCAAACCACAGCTGCCCTTCAAGCTACATATGTTTTCTCTGAGACCTTCCTGCAAGAAGCAAGAAAATTATAAAGAAACAGTCTGCAAAAACAGCAAGAAAACTTGTTTTCTGCCAGCTTTCACTCCATCACAAAATGGTGACTTCAGCAATTAAAAACCTTGTTGAAAGCAGGTGAGAAAGGTGTCTACAGGTCCGTCTCAACCTTCACCTGGTCTTAGTGTAGCAGGGTTTGATTTTTAAACATACTGTGTTTTGAACTCCCCCTTGGTGAATCCCTGTTCAGCACTTTCCAATTATAAGGCAAAGAAATAAGCACAAACAGGCTTTCTTAGTTTTAAAGAAGAAAAGTTAAATTTATTAAACTTAAACTAAAAGCTCTAATTGCGTTAACGCCTATGGATACACACCGTGCCCCACCTTAGCAAGCATACAGGTTACACACATGCAAATAGAGACAGAAAAGAGCAGACAAAGAGTAAAGTAGAAAGGTTTGAGGCATTATCTGAAGAGTTTATTACAGTTCTTCAAGCTCACCGTATAGTCCTGTTGTAGGTTGATCTTCCTTTTCGTTGGGGCCCAGTATTCTTCTCAAACCTTGTTCACTGTCGGAGACTTTTCTCTCTTGGGGTTCATGTGCCTTCAGCTGGTTTTTAGTGTTCCATGAGAAAGAGATGCAAGCAGACAGGAGAGGCTGTGGCGAGTCAGCCATGAGGTCTTTTCAGTCCAGGAGCAAACAGCTTTCTTTTTTCAAACAGTGTTTCTCCAATTTAAAACTATCAGTTCAAAACACTGCAACAGCCATTTCGTCATGTGACTAAACTGGTCTGACCACGTCTGTTCTGTGTGTTGGGAGCAGTGACTGGTTTCTTTGTTCCAACAGTGGCTGTTAGTCTGCAAAAATGTCTTTCCAGCTTGGGGCCTGGCAATTCCTTGTAATAGACCCTCTTTTCTTCCCAGCAACAGTTTAACGTTTAATGTTCATGTGGCGAAATCAATGTGCCTCATTCTTGACAGGTGGGGGCCTGCATGATAACCTCCATTTACCTTCAAGAGTGCAAGAAGACGAAAGAGTAAAAGAGGTATTTTCAATAGCTCCTCCCCCACTCGACATTTCAAGTCAGTGATCTCCAGTTTTGTTGGACTTTTTGACAATTAAAAATGGACTCCAGTTTCAACTGAAATTCATGTCGTGTATAGTTAAGTTAATTATCTATTTAGTCAGTGTTCTTGCCTTTTTTATGCCTTTAACATTTCCTTGTATGTTTTTGACTAAGCGTTGTGAAGTTGAACCCCTTCCCAAGTTGAAGAGTATGTAAACCCTACTTCTTTGATTTACCTTTCACAACTGTGTTGTTGTGACTGTCCTTTACTAGTCAGGGTTGAAGGGAGGGAAAAATTCAATCACTAATCGGTTTACCGACAGGTGGTTGGAAAAACAGAGAAATTTGTTTCGAAAAAAAAAGATTAACTACCTGTTCATCACATAAGGAACAAAAACCCAACAGGAAAGGTGCATCAACCGTGGTGAACCAAAGAAGTTAAAGATTGCATTAGGTCAAAGGAAGTGGCTTATAAGGTCACCAGAAAAAGTGGTAAGCCCGAGGATTGGGAGCAATTTGGAATCGAACAAAGGAGGACCAAGAAACTGATAAAGGAAAAAGAGATTATGAATGCAAGCTAGCTCGAAACACAAAGGAGGATTGTAAAAGCTTCTTTAGGTATGTGAAAGAAAAAGATAAGAAACATCGACTGTGGGTCCATTGTCGACGGAGACAGAAGAGTTTGTGGTGGAGAATGAGGAAATGGCGGACAGACTAAACAATTGCTTTGTGTCTGTCTTCACAGAGGAAGACACAGAAAATCTCCCAGAAATATTAGGGAACCAAGGGACTTGTAAAAATGAGGAACTGCAAGAAATTAGTATCAGTCCAGAGGTAGTACTTGAAAAATTAACTGGATTGAAAGTTGATAAATCCTCTGGACCAGATGAGCGACATCCTAGAGTGTTGAAGGAGGTGGCTATAGAGATAATGGATGCATTGGTGGTTATTCTTCAAAATTCTACAGAGTTTGGAAGGGTTCCTAAAGACTGGAAAGTAGCAAATGGAACCCCACTAATTAAGAAGGGAGAAAGAGTATAAACAGAGATCTGCAAATCTATTAGTTTGAATCAGTAGTAGGGAAAATGTTAGAATCTATTGCAAAGGTTGAGACAATTGGACACTTGGAAAATAATGATTTTTTTTCATTCTTTTATGTGATACGGGTGTCACTGGCTAGACCAGCATTTATTACCCATCCCTAATTGCCCTTGAGAAGGTGATGGTGAGCTGCCTTCTTGAACTGCCACAATCATTGGGGTGGTTTGTCCTGGAAGGGGTCAAGCTTCTTGCGTGTTATTGGAGCTGCACCCATCCAGGCAAGTGGAGAGTATTCTATTACACTTCTGACATGTGCCTTGTCGGTGGCAGACAGGTTTTGGGGAGTTTCACATACCTAAAGTCAGGAGGTGAGTTACTTGCCTCAGGATTCCGAGCCTCTGCCATGGTATTTATATTGCTACTCCAGTTCAATGTCTGGTCAATGGTAATCCCCAGAATGTTGATAGTGAGGGATTCAGTGATTGCAATGCCATTGAATGTCAAGGGGAGATGGTTAGATTCGGTTTTATTTGAGATCGTCATTGCCTGGCACTTGTGTGGTGCGAATGTTACTTGCCACTTATCAACCTAAGCCTGGATATTGCCCAGGTCTTGCTACATTTCGACATGGACTGCTTCAGTATCTGAGGAGCCATGAATGTGCGTAACGTTTTGCAACCATCAGTGAACATCCCCACTTTTGACCTAATGATGGAGGAAAGGTCATTGATGAAGCAGCTGAAGATGGTTGGGCCTCAGACACTACCCTGACGAACTCCTGCAGTGATGTCCAACAACCAATGATTTCTCCCCTAATTCCCATTGACTCCAGTTTTGCTCGGGCTCTTTGATGCCATACTCAGTCAAATGCTGCTTTGATGTCAAGCGCAGTCACTCTCACCTCACCTCTTTTGTCCATGTTTGAACCAAGGCTGTAATGAGATCAGGAGTTGAGTGGCCCTGGCCAAACCCAAACAGAGCAGGATATTGCTAAGCAAGTGCTGTTTGATCGCACTGTCAACAACAGCTTCCATCACTTTACTGATAATTGAGAGAAGCCTCTTGCCGTGATGGAGCTCGGACTAGAAAGCTTGTTTTGGGAATCTTCTGTCAGGCATGTGGACGATGTAGCCCTTGCTACCCTCAGTGCTTCCTCCAAATGGAATTCAACATGGAGCAGTACTGATTCATCAGCTGAGGGGGGATTGGGGGGATGGTGGTGTTGCTCGGTGATAATCAGCAGGTAGTTTCCTTGCCTGTGCTTGACTGGACTTCATGGGGTCTGGAGTCAATGTTGAGGACTCCTAGGGAAACTCCCTCCCGACTGTATCCCACTGTGCTGCCACAGGACATACTCGGGGACGGTGATATCTGGGATCTACGATTCCATGAGTATGACTATGACAGGATGCTGCTTGACTAGTGTCTGTGGGACAGCTCTACCAATTTTGGCACAAGCCCCCAGATGTTAGTCAGGGGGACTTGGCAGGGTCGACAGGCCAGGTTTGCTGTTGTCATTTCCGGTGCCTCGGTCGATGCTGGGTGGTCTGGTCTGGTTTCAATCCTTATTGACTTTGTAGCAGTTTGATAAAACTAATGACTTACTTGGCCATTTCAGAAGGCATTTAAAAGTCAACTACATTTCTAGCTTTTAATTACAGGTTTTTATGAATTGAATTCAAATTCTACCTTCTGCTGGGGTAGGATTCAAACCCATGTCCCCAAAGCAATACCCTGGGTGTCTGGGTTACTTGTCCAGTGACAATAACATTATGCCACTGCCTCCCCTTTATGCATGGGATATGATTGGGCAGCGTCAACATGGATTTATAAAAAGGGAAATCATGTTTGATAAACCTGTTGGAGTTTTTGAAGGATGTTACATGTATAACAGATAAAGGAGTTGCAGGATGCTGATGACACTTGCGTATTTACACACTCAGAGGCTGAACTTCAAACCCTCATCGATGCGTTCAAACAGGCAAATGAAAGAATGGGCCTTAAGCTAAACATCCGGAAGACAAAGGTCCTCTACCAGCCTGCTCCCACAGTGCAACACCACCCCGACGATCAAGATCCATGGAGAATCACTAGATAACGTTGGTCACTTCTCATACCTTGGGAGCCTCCTCTCAGCAGTGACAGAGATTGACGATGAAACTCAGCATCGCCTCCAATGTGCCAGTGCAGCCTTCGGTCATCTGGGGAAAAGAGTATTTGATGACAAAGACTTCAAACCTGGCACCAAGCTCATGGTCTGCAGGGTCGCAGTTTTACCTGCCCTCCTGTATGCGTCGGAAACATGGACACTGTGCAGCAAACATCTCAAAGACCTGGAGAGCTATTAAAATCAATGCCTCTGCAAAATCCTATAAATTAGGTGGCAGGACAGGCACTGCAATGTCAGTGTCCTCTCTCAGGTCAACATTCCCAGTATTGAGACACTGGTCATGGCTAGTCAGTTACATTCGGTGGGCCATGTTGTCTGCATACCTGACACAAAGAATTCCCAAAATAAGCTTTCTGATCCGAGCTCCGTCACGGCAAGAGGTTACCAGGAGGGCAGAGGAAACGCGACAAGGATGACTTCAAAGCCTCTCTGAAAAAATGTGACATCTCCACAGATTCGTGGGAATCTCTTGTCTAAGACCACCCAAAATCGAGAAGAAGCATCCAAGAAGGTGGCAGCCAGTTCGAACAACCCGACATGCCCAGGCAGTGACCAAGTTCGGAAGGCACGTTCGGAAATTCGAGCATCTCATTCACTTGCCTCACCAAACACCACCTGCCCCACCTGTAGCAGAGTGCGTGGATCCAGAATTGGATTATTCAGTCACCTTAGGGCCCAAAACCCTGGAGCAGAAGAAATTACCCTCATTCCTGAGGGATTGCGTAAGAAGGCAGGAAAGGAGAACCAGTGGATGTGGTGTAGCCTTCACAACAGAGCACTCTTAGAACATAGAACATAGAAAAATACAGCACAGAACAGGCCCTTCGGCCCACGATGTTGTGCCGATCCTTTGTCCTCTGTCAAGGACAATTTAATCTATACCCCATCATTCTCCTTTATCCATATACCTATCCAAAAGCCTTTTGAAAGTCCCTAAAGTTTCTGACTCAACAACTTCCCCGGGCAAGGCATTCCATGCCTCGACCACTCTCTGGGTAAAGAACCTTCCCCTGACATCCCCCTTATATCTCCCACCCTTCACCTTAAATTTATGACCCCTTGTAACGCTTTGCTCCACCCGGGGAAAAAGTTTCTGACTGTCTACCCTATCTATTCCCCTGATCATCTTATAAACCTCTATCATGTCACCCCTCATCCTTCTCCTTTCTAATGAGAAGAGGCCTAGAATGTTCAGCCTTTCCTCGTAAGACTTATTCTCCATTCCAGGCAACATCCTGGTAAATCTCCTCTGCACCCTCTCCAAGGCTTCCACATCCTTCCTAAAATGAGGCGACCAGAACTGCACACAGTACTCCAAATGAGGCCTTACCAAGGTCCTGTACAGCTGCATCATCACCTCACGGCTCTTAAATTCAATCCCTCTGCTAATGAACGCTAACACCCCATATGCCTTCTTCACAGCCCTATCCACTTGAGTTGCAACTTTCAATGATCTATGCACATAGACCCCAAGGTCTCTCTGCTCCTCCACATGCCCAAGAACCCTACCGTTAACCCAGTATTTTGCATTCATGTTTGTCCTTCCAAAATGGACGACCTCACACTTTTCAGGGTTAAACTCCATCTGCCACTTTTCAGCCCAGCACTGCAACCTATCCAAGTCCCTTTGCAGACGACAATAGCCCTCCTCGGTATCCACAACTCCACCAACCTTTGTATCATCTGCAAATTTACTGACCCACCCTTCGACTTCCTCATCCAAGTCGTTAATAAAAATCACAAACAGGAGAGGACCCAGAACTGATCCCTGCGGCACGCCACTGGTAACTGGGCTCCAGGCTGAGTATTTACCATCTAAGACCACTCTCTGCCTTCTATCAGTTAGCCAATTCTTAATCCAATTGGCCACATTCCCCACTATCCCATGCCTCCTGACTTTCTCCATAAGTCTACCATGGGGGACCTTATCAAATGCCTTACTAAAATCCATGTACACCACATCCACTGGTTTACCCTCATCCACTTGCTTGGTCACCTGCTCAAAGAATTCAATCAGGCTTGTGAGGCAAGACCTACCCCTCACAAAACCGTGCTGACTGTCCCGAATCAAGCAGTGTCTTTCCAGATGCTCAGAAATCCTATCCCTCAGCACCTTTTCCATCAACTTGCCTACCACCGAAGTAAGACTAACTGGCCTGTAATTCCCAGGGTTGTTCCTATTCCCTTTCTTGAACAGGGGCACAACATTTGCCACCTTCCAATCACCTGGTACCACCCCCGTCAGCAGAGAAGATGAAAAGATCATTGCCAGCGGCTCTGCAATTTCATCCCTTGCTTCCCATAACATCCTTGGATATACCCCGTCAGGCCCGGGAGACTTGTCTATCTTCAAGTTATTCAAAAACCCCAACACATCTTCCCTCCTAACGAGCACTTCCTCGAGCTTACCAGTCTGCTTCCCACCGTCCTCTTCAGTAATACACCCCTTCTCATTCGTAAATACCGAAGAGAAGTACTCATTCAAAACCTCACTTATCTCTTCCGGCTCAACACACAGTCTCCCGCTATTGTCCTTGACCGGACCTACGGTCCCCCTAGTCATCCTCATATTTCTGACATACGCGTAAAAGGCCTTGGGGTTTTCTTTTATCCTACCCGCCAAGCATTTTTCATGCCCTCTCTTAGCTCTCCTAATCCCTTTCTTCAGATCCTTCCTGGCCATCTTGTATCCCTCCAGAGCTATGCCTGTGCCCTTTTTCCTCAACTTTATATACGCATCCTTCTTCTTCCTAACAAGACTCTCAACCTCTCTTGTCAACCACGGTTCCCTCACATGACCATCCCTTCCCTGTCTGACAGGGACATGCTTATCAATGGCCCCTACTATCTGCTCCTTGAAAAAGTTCCACATTTCGACCGTGCCCTTCCCTGCCAGCATATGCTCCCAACTTATGCTCCTCAGTTCCTGCCTGACAGCATCATATCTACCCTTCCCCCAATTGTAAACCTTGCCCTGTTGCACATACCTATCCCTCTCCATTACCACAGTGAATGCTACAGAATTGTGATCACTATCTCCAAAGTGCTCGCCCACCAACAGCTCTATCACTTGCCCTGGTTCATTACCTAGTACCAAATCCAATATTGCCTCCCCTCTGGTCGGGCAGTCTACATACTGAGTCAGAAAAGCTTCCTGGACATACTGCACAAACACTACCCCATCCAAACTATTCGATCTAAAGAGTTGCCAATCAATATTTGGGAAGTTGAAATCCCCCATAATTACTACCCTGTGACTTCTGCTCCTTTCCAAAATCTGTTTCCCAATCTGCTCTTCCACCTCCCTGCTGCTATTGGGGGGCCTATAGAAAACTCCCATCAAGGTGACTGCTCCTTTCCTGTTCCTGACCTCAACCCACAGTGCCTCAGTCGGCAGATCCTCCTCGAAAATTCTTTCAGCAGTTGTTACACTATTTCTAACTAACAATGCCACCCCCCCACCTCTTTTACCACCATTCCTAATCTTATGAAAACATCTATAACCAGGTACCTCCAAAAACCATTCCTCCCCCTCACCTATCCACGTTTCAGTGATGGCCACAACATCGTAGTCCCAAGTGCCCATCCACGCCTTCAATTCACTCACCTTATTCCTGATGCTTCTTGCGTTGAAGTATACGCACTTTAACCCTTCTCCGTGCCCATCTGTCCTCTGTGACAGTGCTACCTTCCCCAATACCTCACTACACTCTTTGTCTTTCTGAGTGGACCCACTGGTCCCTGGATTACAAGTCCGGTTCCCATCCCCCTCCCAAACTAGTTTAAACCCTCCCGAACAGTACTAGCAAACCTCCCTCCCAGGATATTGGTGCCCCTCTGGTTCAGATGCAGCCCGTCCTGTTTGAACAGGTCCCATCTTCCCCAGAATGCAGTCCAATTATCCAAGAACTGGAAGCCCTCCCTCCTACACCATTCCTGCAGCCACGTGTTCAGCTGTGCTCTCTCCCTATTCCTAGCCTCACTATCACGTGGCGCCGGCAACAAACCAGAGATAACAACTCTGTCCGTCCGAGCTTTCAGCTTCCAGCCTAACTCCCTAAACTCACTTCTAACATCTGTGCCACCCTTCCTTCCTACGTCGTTGGTGCCAATGTGCACCACGACCTCTGGCTGCTCCCCCTCCCCTTTAAGGATCCTGAAGACGCGATCACAAACATCACGGACCCTGGCACCAGGGAGGCAACAAACCATCCGTGCGTCTCGCCTGCGCCCACAGAACCGCCTGTCCGTACTCCTCACCATCGAGTCCCCGATGACTAGTGCTCTCCCATTCTCCCTCCTTCCCTTCTGAGCCACAGTGCAGGACCCCGTGCCAGAGGCCCGGTCACTGCAGCCTGCCCCCGATAGGCCGTCCCCCCCAACAGTATCTAAAACTGTATACTTGTTGTTGAGGGGAACGACCACAGGAGATCCCTGCACTGACCTCTTCCCACCTCTAACTGTTACCCAGCTGCCTTTGATTTGTGGAGTAACGACCTCCGTGTAGCTTCTATCTATCAACCCCTCAGCTTCCCGAATGATCCTCAGTTCATCCAGCTCCAGCTCCAATTCCCTAACACGGTCTGATAGGAGCTGGAGACGGATGCACTTCCAGCAGGTGAAGTCGGCAGGGCCACCGGAGGTTTCCCTCACCTCGAACATTCTGCAGGAGGAGCAAGACACTACACTGGCTGCCATTTCTTTTATTCAATTACCCCTTAGTTAAGTACAACTATAGATATTAACAAAAACAGTAAATAGCTTACCTGTTCAGTCCTTTTTGGCTAGAGGAGGAGGGTAAAAAGGGTCTTATTATTAGGTTATAGGAGGAGGATGGGTGGGAGACACTACATGTGTAGTGCCTCGGGTTTACTCAGCTCCGCACCTTTAAGGAAAATACCCACCCAGGAGTCCTCGCTGCCGACCAGCTTCCGGTTCCTCCGGCGCCAAAAGAAACTCAAAGACAAGGAAAACAGTAAGTAAAACAGTAAGTACTTACTTTTAAAACACAGCTCCTGATGCCTTTACTCACCCACCGAAGAGTCGCTACCTTCTCCTGCTGCTCCGCCGGGAAATGAGGCAGGGATTCTTGACTGGAGGCAACAGCAACTTTCCCACTCAAAATATAGGCTTCCTTTCTCCAAAGCAGGGTTATTCCACAGAGTGTAGTAAATCCTTTTTTTTCTGGGTCTCTTCCTTGCTCTTCAGGCATAAATTGCAACAAGGGTTTTTGCTCCCATACATTAGATTTTTGCAACTCCTTCAAAGTTCTTTTGACTTCATGAAGAGATTAACCTTTTATTTGATACAGGAATTATTCTTCAAGAGGAAGTTTTCTCAGGGCTGTATTCCTGGCCAGTTTCCAGCAGTAACTATCAGCTGCTCACAGCTCCCCTGTTTTTTTTTCACTCTGCCAAAATGAAACTGAAAGCCTTTTCAATAGGAGCCACAAGACCGTCATAAAATCTTCCTGTTGCTTGGAAACACATTGCCCTGCAGCCTGGACTTTCAAATACCACAAGTCCTTGCAGTCACTGTTCATAGAATGTAGCAACAGGTCTTAAAGGCACACAGACCTCTTTTTTTTTTAGAAAAAAAATCAAAACTCTTATGGCAAAACCAAGATCCCATCAGCGTGACTGATCACTCTCAATATGCCCTCCCACCTTCAAAGATTAATTCACATATACTCCCAGGTCTCACTATTCCTCCACATTCCTTAGAACTGTGCCATTAAGTCAATATTGCCTCTCACTTTTCCTTCTGACAAAATGCAATACCTCACACTTGTCAGGATTAAATTCCATCTGTCGTCTCTCTGTCCATTCTGCTGGACTATCTATGTCCCGTGGCAGGCGGTTCATGTCATCCTCACTGTTTGCCACACCTCCAAGTTTGGTGTCATCTGCAGATTTTGAGATTCTACTCTGTACTCCAGGATACAAGTCATTTATATAGAGCAAGAAAACCAGTGGGCCCAGCACTGAACCGTAGGGAACACCGCTGACGACCATCCTCCAGTTTGAGAAACAGCAATTTACTATGACGCACTGTATTCTTTCTTTAAGCCAATTTTTTATCCAATTGGACACTGACCTCCTATTCCATGAGCCTAAATTTTATTAGCCAGCCTTTTATGTGGTACCTTATCAAATGCTTTCTTAAAATCCATATAAACAACATCCACCACATTCCCTTCATCAACCTTTTCTGTCACTTCATCAAAAAATTCAATTTTGTCAGTCAAGCATGATTTCCCTTTTACAAATCCATGTTGGCTTTCCTTCATTAACTCAAATCTCTCCAAGTGTCTGTTGAATTTTTCCTGATTATTGGTTCTAAACCTTATCCACCACTTATGCTAAACTAACTGGTCTGTAGTTGCTAGGACTCACCTTAACACCCTTTCTTAAATAAAGATGTCACATTTATCACTCTTCAGCTCTTCCATTATCTCCATCTCCACTTTCTTTTAGCAACCTGGGATGCAAGCTATCCTGACTTATCTAACCAAGCATAGCCAGCCTTCTTACTGCCTCCCTGTCTCAATTTGAATCCTCTACTTTCTCCCTTTCTACCTGTATTTTGTCAGATTCCACTTCCTTAGTGAACCCTAATACAAAATACTCATTAAGTATATAAGCCTTGCCCTGCACCTCTAAGCATATATTACCCTCTTTGTCCCTAATAGTCCCCATTCCACCTCTTACTATCAGCTGGTAGAAAATGTTTGGGTCCCCTTTATGTTGACTGCCATTCTATTCTCATTTTCTCTCTTTGCCAGTCTTATTTTCCTCTTCACCTCCCCTCTCAACTTATTGTATTTGGCCTGGTTCTCACTTGAAGAATTCACCTGACATGCATCTTTTGTTCTGGGAAGGTACTGCCCTCGAATGTGGACATTTTAGTATTCGAGCACAGAAAACCACAAGAAAACCTGGAATGAAGTTTTTAAATTATTGATAGGGATCAATTTTGTTTCCTGCTTCCAATTTCCCATTTGTCTTTGTGCTTAATCCCAGATGTGAGTCCCCAAATTTCTGTTACGGTCAAGTGAGGAGGGGTCGTAAAGCTTCCCTCTTTTCCCTCTCCTTGTTTGATTACAACAGGTTTAATTCTTTTTTAAAGTGGATGTACTGGCCAATTCATTGGTATTTGATTCCTTACTTGCTATGATCATAACAAGAACCAACCGGAGAGTTTTTCTTGAGTGAACAAAGAAAGAGGTTAACATTATTTTACCTAAACAGAACTAATAAAATAATAAACAATGCACCAACTTTCACTCACACATGCAAACACACCCACTAGAGGTTTACACACACACAAATAGGTTACAGAGTGGGGAAAGATAGATTGGTTAAGTTAGAGTCCATCGAAAAGAGGCATGTGCAGTCTGTGATGGTTGATAATTCTGCTGAAGTTGGCGGTCCTGAAGCTTTTAGTTTGAAGAGGTAGGTGACTGGTTTGTTGCTCTTTTGCAGACAGTGATGCAGATGATTTCCTTCAAAGGTTTTCCAGCTATAACTGCAGTATGCCAACGTGGTCAGTCACCAGGCAGGATTTGAAAGCTTTCAAGCTGGAATGGTGAGAGAAAGAGAAGAACTTCCCACTTGGGTCTGCATGTGTCAGAGTCCAGTTGCTTCTTGCTTCTCGACTGCAGAAAGACACAAGCTTAAAACTACAGGTGGGGAGGGGCTTGTCACCTGACAGTCACTCAGCGATTCAAAACATAGCAGTTAGCAGTTTTCCTCTCTAGTTAAAAAGGAAAAGAACAAGCAGTTCCCTTAAACTTTCTGGGTCTTGGTTCTTGCTGGAAAATGCAGCCATTTCATCCCCCTCCTCACAGTCCTTTGCAGTGGAGGATACAGTGTTGCAAACTAGGTGATCATCTTAAGCTGCCAGCAAAGGCATCCTTTTAGCTGGTCTTGTCAAATGTCTTTCAAAAACATTATAAATTCAGATTTCCAGGCGGTGGATTAAAGAAAATGATCATTGAACAAATCACATTGGCGTGACAATATCCTGGTATATTGAGCATCCAATCCTTGCCACTTATAAGCCAATTTTTCATTATTGCGACTGCATCATATTCCCATATTGCTATTTGTGATTTTAACTCACTAACCTTAATCACCACACTTCGTGCATTTACACTGAGGCATTGTAATCTTTCTTTGCATTCCTCGTAGTCCTTCTCAATCCATCCCATCTAATATGGAACTACTTCCTTCTCTATTACTGTCTAACACTCTCACCTTATGCACCTTATTCCTCTTTATGACTACTATATGCTGGTGCCCGTCCCCCTGCCAATTTAGTTTAAACCCTCTCTAACTACAACAGTGAGTCTCCCTGTGAGGACTTTGGTCCCATTCCTGGTGAGGTACAAGCAACTTCTTTTAAATAGGTGCCTTTTGCCTGTGAACTGCTCCCACTGCCCCAGGAAATCTGACCACAGGACCTCAATACCAGCCTTTGCCATGTTGTTGCTATCAATGTGTATTGCTACTTTTGGCTCATTCCCTTCCCCCTTCAGAATATCCTGCACCCTCTCCATGATATAGTTTACTCTGGCAATACGCCATGCGGAACTCTTGATAACATTTAAAGAAATGTCGATCTGACCTCCTGACTATGGAACCACCTTGAACAACTTCATTTCTGCCCTTTGCTGCTCCCTCCTGTACAGTCCCTTCTCCATGGTTGCCATAGTCTGAACTGCACTCCTTCAAGGTGTTGTCAGTCCCAGCAGTCTCCAAAGCTGAGTACTGGTTTGTGAGTAGCACACTCCCCGAAGACTTCTGCACTTCCTGCCTCTTTGTAATCTTCTGGATGACCACACATCCTGAACTCCTACTGCCTGTGGGGTGACCAGCTCCTGGAGCATACAATCCAGGTAACTGTCCTGCTCCCTGATGCTCCGCACTGATTCCAGCTGACCCTCAAGCTCTGAAACCCCTGAGCTCAAGCTGAAGCTATACACATGGTTGCCCAAGACTCATGAAGTGTCTTGAAGTTCCCACATGGAACAGGAATTTCAAGCAACAGGTCTTAGCTGCCCATCCATGATCTAAACAAAAACTCGCTATTCCCTTTTTGAACAAACTATTCAGTAGCCTGTTTTAACTATCATTTGTAATTAATCCCTCTGGTCCTGCTCTGTGCTTATACTCGTATTACAACACTGAGTTAATTTTCCAGCTCCTAATTCAAACTAATACTCGCCCCGCACCCCACCCCCCACTGGTCTCAGCCTCTCTCACTCTGTCTCTCTCCTGACTATCTTTTAAGCTCCCCTTATTTTACAAAGCTATTCTGATGACCAGTCACTATCAAGGGGTTGATGCTGTAACTGATGCTGAGATCCGCTACCTCGGGTTTGAGAATGTATCAGGATGGAAGTGGACAATGTTAATCTGGCACTTTCCACCAGTGAGTGAGAACAGAATAGATTGCATTGAGTTTAAAAGGAGAATAGTCAGGTTTTATTGAATAGATTTCCACAAACTCGAGGGAATATGAATCGAAGAATGAGAATGAAATCTACTTCACACATTACTCCATTTACAATCAATTGAAAGTAAAATCAGTTTGAATGATTTATCACCAATTGCAATGTTATATCATTAATCTTATCCAGCAACCCTTAAATGATCTTAAAAGCCATATCTGCACCATATATCAATCAATCAGCTCCTCTGAGGCATGCACAGTGATAAATGTGGTGGGGAAACAGACCCTTCACCAGGAATAAAACCCACCTGATTATCCTCCTCTAAAACTCAGTGTAATGAATATCAGGCTGGTTCTGTAAAGGACGTGCAATCCTTCTCCATCACTTTTTATTGCACCGCCCTCTTCAGGTGCTGTTTAACACCCAGATGGTAAAGAGTAAAATCTACTCCCAGGACTCAATGCAGCGAGCGGACTGTTCATCAAATAAATCACCCAGTAACATTGTCGAGGGAACAATGTACTTTCAGTTACACAGCAAGGAGAATAAACTGAATACATAGACTTGTTGGATGTGGAAACTTACATAATGAAGACAGTGCTTACAGTTAAATATCGTCTACATAATGAAATAGAGATGTAGTTACTTACAAGGAACCCAACAGCAACTGACAGTCAGGAACAGAGTTAATGCAGTTACAGTGTTAATACATGGGCATAAAACCTACCAGGGACACCAATAACAGCAAGGTTGGGATAATAAATATCCTCGAAATCCATAAGAATCCAAATGACCACATGTTCTAGTGTATGAATCCGATTCATTCTTTCAATTTCTGTGGAATGTTGATCTCAGTTTGTGCTGAAGACCAAACTCTTACTGATTCTGTAACTGAGCGAAGATCCTTATGTGAGGCAGGAGAAATCTCCATTGACATAATTAAGAGTCAAGGAGGCTGACATTACTGACACTGACTGAACAAAAAGATTCCATTAATCTCTTTTACACAACACATTGCAATATCATAAATTATATTTAGCCAGATATTGCACAATGGAAAGTGAATCTCCCCAGAGTCAGGGAAGAACAGATTGGGTGAAATCCACAGTCTGACAGCATTCTGTGCAGTGTGAACAGATTTATTTATATGTTTCCTGATATTTCTCTGATATAATGTGTTCTGTAATTTCAGAGAATTGCTGTCCAATTCACAGGGTGGACTTGAAACTCAGCCAGTGAGACCAAACCATGTGGTATAGCCCCGAGAATATTCTTTACTCATTTCTGGAGATCCGGGTCAAACATCATTTCATTTCCAGAGTCCATAAAATTCGGTCACACTCCCAGACCCTAAAGATTGAACATACGGGATCTGGAATTGCGCCAAGAAATACACAATTATTGACCCTACACATAGTCATTCGTGGTCATGTAGCTGCTCTAAACATTGAAACATTCCTGAGGATTCCCCACAAGTATTGATTCCCATCCAGAGACCAGTGTGATTAGTTTCCAAGAGCCCCGTCTTTATAAATGGGTGATGCAATCATTCAAACAATGAACAAAGAACAAAGAACAGTACAGCACAGGAACAGGCCATTCAGCCCTCCAAGCCTGCGCCGATCTTGATGCCTGCCTAAGCTAACACCTTCTGCACTTTTGGGGCCCATATCCCTCTATTCCCTTCCTATTCATGTGTTTGTCAAGATGTCTCTTCAACGTCGCTATCGTATCTGCTTCCAACACCTCCCCTGGCAGCAAGTTCCAGGCACTCACCACCCTCTGAGTAAAAAACCTGCCTCCCACATCCCCTCTAAACTTTGCCCCTCGCACCTTAAACCTATGTCCCCTAGTAACTGACTCTTCCACCCTGGGAAAAAGCTTCTGACTATCCACTCTGTCCATGCCACTCATAACTTTATAAACCGTGTATTCTTCGTGACAGAATAAATATTTACAATTACATCGGAAGCACTGGAGATGGTGGCGTAATTCCTGGGAAACCATCCACATTTACTCACTTCCAGAAGCAGAGTCACCTTCCTAGGGATCCCCCCCAACAGAGACCTAACTCCTGAAGTTTGACCAAGGATCTGATTTATGTGAGAAGACGAGAGAAACTGGGATGGTTCTCCACAGAACAGAGAATAGTTAGTGTAGATTTAACAGATATGCTCAAAATCATGAGTGATTTTTAACAGTATTGAGAGGGAGAAACTGTTTCCAATGGCAGGAGGGTCAATAACAGATGACTCAGATTTAGAACAATTGGCAAACAATCCATGGAGGATTTGATGAGAAATTTGATGCAGTGATTTGTTGTGAGCTGGACTACAGTATCTGAGAAAGTAGGAAGCAGATCCAACAGTAACTTTCCAAAGGAAGTGGATATATATTGAAAAGGAGATATTTGTTTGGCTTTGGGGGAATAGCAGCAGAGAGGTAATAACTGAATCTCTCTTTCAAAAAGATGGCACAGACTCCTCCTGTACAGAATGATAAAATGACTGTCTATAAGCAACTACTATTTTCATTTGTAGAGTGTGCCTTCAACATAATAAAAAGTCTTCTCAAGGTGCTGCACACGAGCATTTTAAAACTACATTTGACACCAAGCCGCAAAAGGAGATATTAGGTCACTGTGGAGCATCCACGAGGCGGAGAGTATCGTGGAGATCACACATAGACAGGTGGTCACACCGCAGGCTCAGACTTCACAGGCAGGAAGGGAATGGGTGACCACCAGGCAGAGCAGGAGGACTAGGCAGGCAGTGCAGGAATCTCCTGTGGCTATTCCCTGCAAAACAGATATACTGCTTTGGATACTGTTGGAGGGTATGGGCCTCTCAGGGGAAAGCAGCAACAGCTCAATTCATTGCATCACGGTTGGGAGGAGTAATAATGTGGGAATGCAATAGTTACAGGGGATTCAACTGTAAGGGGAATAGATAGGCGTTTCTGTGGCCGCAAGAGAGACTCCAGGATGGTATGTCGCCTCCCTGGTGCTCGGGTCAAGGATGTCTCAGAGCGGTTACAGGGGGAGGGTGAACAGTCAGTGGTCGTGGTACATATTGGTACAAATGACGTAGGTAAAAAAAAAGGTGAGGTCCTAAAAGCAGAATATAATGAGTTAGGAAGCATGTTGAAAAGTAGGACCGCAAAGGTAGTGATTTCAGGATTACTACCAGTGCCGCGTGCCAGTTACAGTAGAAATAGCAGGAAAAATTGGATGAATACATGGCTGAAGAGATTGTGTGAGGAGGAGGGTTTTAGATTCCTGAGACATTGAGACTGGTCTGGGGGAGGTGGGACCTGTACAAACTGGACGGGTTACACCTGGACAGGACAGGGACAGATGTCCTGGGGACGTATTTGCTAGAGTGGTTGGGGAGGGTTTAAACTAAAATAGCATTGGGAATTGAACCTTTGCAAGGAGTCAGAGGAGGGGGGATCAAAGACAAGAACAAAAGACAGTATGGGGAATAAGAAAAGTGATAGACAGAGAAATCAAGGGCAGGAATCAAACAGGGCCACAGTGAGAAATGGTGGGAAGGGGACAAGTAATGTTGAAAAGACAAGCCTTAAGGCTTTGTGCCTTAACACGTAGAGCATTTGCAATAAAATGAATGAATTAGTCGTACAAATAGATGTAAACGGGTGTGATGTAGTTGGGATTACGGAGACATGGCTGCAGGGTGACCAGGGATGGGAAATGAACATCCAGGGGTATTCAGTATTTAGGAAGGACAGAAAAAGTAAAATGTGGTGGAGTTGCATTGCTGGTTAATGAGGAAAGTAACGCAATAGTGAGGAAGGATATTAGCTCTGAGGATGCGGAATCTGTATGGGTTGAGCTGAGAATCACTAAGGGGCCAAAAACATTAGTGGGGGTTGTATATAGAATCCCAAACTGGAGTGGTGATGTTGGGATTGGCATTAAACAGGAAATTAGAAATGCATGGGATAAAGGAACATCTGCAATTATGGGTGAATTTAATCTGCATATAGATTGGCAAATCAAATTAGTCACAATACAGTGGAGGAGGAATTCATGGATTGTATACGCGATGGTTTTCTGGACCAATACATTGAGGATCCAACGAGAGAATAGGGCATCCTCGACTGGATATTGTGTAATGAGAGAGGAATAATTGACAATCTAGTTGTGCGAGACCCCTTGGGGATGAGCGACTATAATATGACAGAATTCTTCATCAAGATGGAGAGTGACATAGTTGATCCTGAGACTAGGGTCCTGAATCTTAATAAAGGAAACTACGAATGTATGAGGCGCGCGTTGGCTATGATGGATTGGGAAACGTTACTTAAAGGGATGACGGTGGATAGGCAATGGGAAACATTCAAACGAAAATCCCATCAGAGAGAAGAGCAGAACTTCTTCAAGGTAGGCATTCCTGGAAGAGAAGTGGCAGTGAATTAAACACTAAAATAAAAGCAAAATACTGCGGATGCTGGAAATCTGAAATAAAAACAAGAAATGCTGAAACCACTCAGCAGGTCTGGCAGCATCTGTGGAAAGAGAAGCAGAGTTAAAGTTTCGGGTCAGTGACCCTTCTTCGGAACTGACAAATATTAAAAATGTCACAGGTTATAAGCAAGTGAGGTGGGGGTGGGGCAAGAGATAACAAAGGAGAAGGTGTAGATTGGACAAGGCCACATAGCTGACCAAAAGGTCATGGAGCAAAGGCAAACAATATGTTAATGGTGTGTTGAAAGACAAAGCATTAGTACAGAAAAGGTGTGAACAGACCGAAGCAGCAAGTGCAAGCATGAAAGAAAAAAGTGGGTAAGCAAACTGAACAAAGTAAGATCAAATGAAATAAATGCAAAAAAAAAAGATTGTAAAAAATGTAAAAAAGAAAAAAAGAAAAAATAACTAAAAATGAAAGTAAAATTGGGGGCTGTCATGCTCTGAAATTATTGAACTCAATGTTCAGTCCGGCAGGCTGTAGTGTGCCTAATCGGTAGATGAGATGCTGTTCCTCGAGCTTGCGTTGATCTTCACTGGAACACTGCAGCAATCCCAGGACGGAGATGTGAGCATGAGAGCAGGGGGAAGTGTTGAAATGGCAAGCAACCAGATATTCTTTGCCTGTTGATAACCTTTCGGATTTACATAAGTAATACCTCTTTGTGTTGACTATAGAATTTCATGCTTTTACAATCTGAGGTTCCTTATCTCATTCCGAGACAGATCTACATTTGTTCTCAGAGGAGCTGTTTCACTGTCTGCTCTCTGGGCCTCATCATTCTACTGCAAGTCAGCATTTTAAAACATGACATAATCTCCCAGAATCCCTCTACCTTGACATCTTCTCCATAATGTGCCCTTAATTCGTCAGTTTTCCCAATTTACTGTCCTACAAAGAAGGGTTCCAGTCAAGCAAAATGTTGGTTTATAATAATAAATCAGTTGTTAGTTAAAAATAACTCGATTTTAGCATTTGGTATTTTGCTTAGCAAACTTTTAGTAATCTAATAATCTTACAGGGGAGAGGGGTTGAAGAGGACAGTGTGTGGCAGAGAAAAGAAGTCGGTGTTATCTTTGCATTCCAGGCTGATCCTGCAACAAGGAGCAGTTTACGCAGATGGGAGCAGGACCCGATAGTATTTTACATGGTCCAGCAGATCTAGTGGTGACAATTGTCCACCATATCCTCTCAAATCTGCGTCCCTGAGACAGAAGGGAGTGGAGATGCGGATCGTACCGGGGAATGGCCAGAGTAAGAGACAATAATGTAATTATTGGGGACTTGGGCATCAAAGGTGAAGTTGAGTGGGTGGGCGAGCAAATCAGTAGCTGAAGAAATGTTGTGGTGAATGGAAGACCAGAGGCTGAGAGTTGGTATTTTGAAAGTGCAGTTGTAAGTGAACTGAGGGATAGTTTTTCCCAGGGACAATTTACAGAAGGAAGTAGGGTTGGAGTGTGGAAGGGGGATGTGGGTGGAGGGTGATATAAGGAATTGATCAGAGCTGGCCTTATCTGTGATTGATAGGATGGGATTAGCAAGATGACCAGATCAAGGTAGTGACCGTGAATATGGGTTGGGGAGTTTACATGGAGGGAGAGATTTAGGGAAGATAAGAAGGCAGTGAACTCAGAGGAGAGAGAGAATGATGCGTTGAGGTGGAGGTTGAAATCACTGAGGATGATAAATCATTCAGTGCAGAGGCTGAGGGAGAAAAGCAATGAAGATATCTCAGTGGGAAAATACTCATTATACTTGGGAGGGTGGGAGAGAAGGAGGATTTTGAACAAGAGATGGAACAAGGTGAGATGCTCAAAGGAAGAGAAAGAGCCAGAGGAGTAGGGGGTCAGGCCATAGTGTGATCTGGTGATAAGCGCCACATTGTCACTACAATAGTCTCAGTGGAACAGGTGTCATACAGTCATACAGCGCTGAAACACACCCTTTGGCCCACCGAGTCTGTGCTGACTATCAACCACCTACTTATACTAATCCTACATTAATCCCATATTCCCTACCACATCCCCACAATGCTGCTACTTACTCAAGGGGCAATTCACAATGGCCAATTTACGTATCAACCTGCAAGTCTTTGGTTGTGGGAGGAAAATGGAGCACCAGGCAGAAATGCATGCAGTCACAGGGAGAACTTGCAAACTCTGCACGGGCAGTATCCAGAACTGAACCCAGGTTGCTGGAGCTGTGATGCTAACCACTGCGCCACTGTACCGCACAGGTAATGATGATTTCCAAAAAGATAAAATCTAACCTTTTCCCCTTGACATTCAATCGCATTATGATCACTGAATCCCCACTATCAACATCCTGGGGGTTACCATTGACCAAAAACTTAACTGGAGTAGCAATATAAATACCATGGCTACAAAAGCAGGTCAGAAGCGAGGAATGCTGTGACGAGCAACTCACCTCCTGACTCCCCAAAGCCTGCCCACCATCTACAAGGCACAAGTCAGGAATATGATGGAATACTCTCCACTTGCCTGTGTGAATGCAGCTCCAAATACACTCAGGAAGCTCGACACTATCCAGGACAAAGCAGCCCACTTGATTGTCACCCCATCTACAAACATTCACTCCCTCCACCACTGATGCACAGTAGCAGCAGTGTGTACCATCTACAAGATGCACTGCAGCAAGACACCAAGGCTTCTTAGACAGCACCTTCCAAACCTGCAACCTCTACCACCTAGAAGGACAAAGACAGCAGATACATGGGAGCATCACCACCTGCAAGTTACCCTCCAAGCCACACACCATCCTGAATTGGAACGATATCGCCATTCCTTCACTGTCACTGGGTCAAAATCCTGGAACTCCCTTCCTACCAGCGCTGTTTGTGCACCCATCCCACATGGGCTGCAGCGGTTCAAAAAGGTAGCTCACCACCACCTTCTCGAGGGCAATTAGAGATGGACAATAAATGCCGCCTGGAAGTGAATCCTACATCCCAGGAACAAATAAAAAAACACACAAAGACATGTCAGGGCATGTCCCTGAGGTGGTGAATTGCCAAAAACACTATGCCGACAGACAATGGCCACTCGAGAATGTGTGAATGGCCTTCTTCCTGCCCCAGGATACAGTAATCATACCCATTATTGGCATGCAACCGGAGACACCACCACCCCCGCCCCCCCAACCCCACCTGAGTCAGGATATGACCACGTGGATGGCCAGGGTAGGATTATGAACTCAATCGGATGATTTGATTTCAAGTATTACCTAACATGCCATGGGCCAGGGTCAGGAAGTTGTATAAAGTCACAGCCCTCAAGGACATTGTTACTGCACTTGGTAGAGTGACCTGGTCAGCCATTCTGAAGTCATGACTGGAGATCTGTTGAAGGACTGACCACCTGAGACTGACCCGAGCTCGCGGGATTCCGAAGCAACCAGTGTCATTGTGAGTATGTACCATTGCTTAGAGATTTCATAAAGGTGTATCACATTTACTGAAACAGTATCCAAGTCATTGTGTGCCATTGATATGAGGAGGAAAGACAAGAACCTTTAGACCAGAGAGGGGGTCTTACAAGTGGCGAGCCAGCCAGGAGTCTTGAAGATAAAGAAATGGCAGAAAATATTATGGATGGGTTTGTCACTAAGTACGTGGCAGGGAAATTACCTCTTAAGCAGTCGATGGGTTCTGGTTATCCTGGAGGGTGATGATCCGGTAGATGAGGCAGAACAGTGGACACAGGGGTTCACTTGTAAGCGGATATCGATGAAGGCCCAGTTTGACTGATGGCAGATCAGTGGCAGCACAGGAAAGATGAGGCTGAGAAAACAAAATTCAAGCAGGAGCTGGAGGAGAGAGATAAAGAAGCTCAGTGAATGGGATGTGGTTATTAATGGGTTAATGAAACAGCGAGAGGAAGAGAGAGAGATGAGGAAAAAGGACAGTGAACAATTTGAGCTGGAAAGGGAGCGGTGGCTAATCAGAACTCAATTTTTGAAAGCCAGTGTGTTAACAATCAGCACCAGTGTGATGAATGGGCTGCACGGGAAGCAGAGCAGTGCCATAGGGCAGACAGAGCAGAACAAGAGGCTGAGGACATGAAGGCTGCACCGTGTTATACACCAACATCATAAAGAGAAATGCATGAAAGCAGATCACACTGAGTGTCAGAGTGAGATAGAGACTGAGAGAGAAGTTGCAGGTGTGCAGGAGTGTTGAGTGTGTGATGGGTGTTGGTGAGGTAAAGATTACAGAAGTAGAGGAGGAGGAGGATTCCGGTACCGATGAGGATGACCCGCCCGTACCGGACGGGCAGGACAACGCCCGGCCAGAAAGTCTCCGGCCCCCTTGGCCCCTGTGAGATAACAGAGGTCTCTGCCTCCAGCTAATGACCATAATAGAATGCAACAAATAGTCAATCTTTACAATGTGAAGATGTATTTCTTCTGGATGGAGAAAACCTATTGACTCCTTTTACATGCTCACACGTTCACACGCCTGTGCTTCAGGCTTCAACATTCAAACCCACTCCTTCTCTCAGCTTATTCCTTCCACCATTAATACTGACAAACTTCCATTTCATTTCTCTCCAGCTAAGCCTCCTGTAACATTCACTTTCATGTTTTTAGGCCTTTAACATTGCTCAGTCAGCACCGCTGTTCCTCAGGTGTTCATGTTCCATTCCATCATCCAAAAGCACAGTGTTAGTTTCCACGTGTACACTAATGACACCCAGCTCTCCCTCACCATCACCTCTCTCGACTCTTCCACCCTTGTTAAATTGTCAGACTCCTTGTCCGACATCCAGTGCTGGATCAGCAGAAATTGGTCTTGCTGACATACATTGGCTCCCGGTCAAGCAGCGTCTTGATTTAACATTTTCCTCCTTGTTTTCAAATCCCTCCATGGCCTCGACCCTCCCTATCTCTGTAATCTCCTCCAGCCCCACAAAATCCGAGATATCTGCACTCTTCTAATTCTGGCCTCTTGAGCATCCTCGATTTTAATCGCTCCACCATCGGCGGCCATGCCTTCAACTGCCTGGGCTCTAAGCTGTGGAATTCCCTCCCTAAACCTCTCTGCCTCTCGACCTCACATTCCTCCTTTAAGACACTCCTCAAAAATTGTCTCTTTTTTGAGATTTTGTTCTTCTGCCCTAAAATCTCCTTATGTGGCTCAGTGTCAAATTTTGCTTTATAACCCTCTTGTTCAGCTGCTTGGGATATTTTATTATGTTAAAGGTGCTATATAAATATAAGTTGTTGTTGTTTGTGCTTTCACTATAACAGTTTCCTGACAACACGCAGCCTGCCTCAAGGACACAGCTTCAGACACAACTTTCTTGTGATCTTCTCACATCCAAGATCACTCTTTACTTTCCTTCACATGTGTTTTAAATTCTGCCGTTTCTGATCACAGCACATGGACATTTTAAAGACCTTTGACTCATGGCCAATCTCCTGTAATTGCTCCTTTTCTGCCACTAGCATTCTGTTCATTTATTCTCCATTTCTTTCACTCACACCTTTCAACAGATCGATTAAGATGAAGAAAGGATGTTTTGGATCTTGCTGCACTGACCTAGCTTGACAAAATGGCACATTTGAGCCCTCATTGGCAGCTATATGGCACTGCCCATCACTCATCACCTCAACTGTTTAGAGAAACGTGCCAACTACCAGGTAAACAGAAGCCAGTTTTCAGTTAGTATCCCCCCATCACAATATTCCCCAAGAAAGTATCATGAGCTGCCGGGCTGCTGTCCCTCTAAAGGCCAGCTCTGCTTTCACAGCTTGTTCACCAAGTGGTCCCATGGATAGAAATGTATCTGGATTCAAGACACAAATGAACATTGGTGTGAATGGGATCTGTGTCCCCAGGAACTGCAGTGGGAGCAGAGCAAACCTAACGGGGTAATATTGAGAATGGATGTTCGATGAGGCAATGCTGCAGGAAAATGACAATGGAATGGAAGGAGGAAAGTAAAGGAGGGATATTGACTGTGAAAGGAGGACAAGCTGGGAGAAGAGACGGGTTTGAATTATGGAGCATCAAGCACAGGCGTGTGAGAGTGTGAGGATTTGAAGGAGCAAATTGTTTTCCATGAACAACAATTTGTTTCCAGTTGGAATAGATTGATTTTTCACTGTGTTCTGTTAACATGTGCGGCAGAGACCAGACGTTGATGCAGCCACAACTCAGTGTACTGACCACTGTGTGATCACGGTGCTACACATCAGCTGTGGGAGTTGTGCCCAATCCAAAGCAATATCACAAATGACACTACTGCTTGTCCACATGCTCAGGAATCCTTAAGAATAACTTCATAATACTATTAATAACTTCTCCTTAAACTCCACGGAAGAACACAAAAACACAAGAAATAGCCGCAGAAGTAGACCATATGGCCCATCGAGCCTGCTCCGCCATTCAATACGATCATGGCTGATCTTGGGCTTCAATTCCACTTTCCTGCCCTCTCCCCATATCCCTTGATTCCCTGTGAGACCAAAAATCTATCTGTCCCAGCCTTAAATGTATTCAATGATGGAGCATCCACAATCCTCTGGGGTAAAGAATTCCAAGGATTCACAACCCTTTGAATGTAGTAATTTCTCCTCATCTCAATCCTGAATGCTTGGCCCCTTATCCTGAGACTGTGTCACTGTGTTCTGGATTCTCCAACCAGTGGGAACAATCTCTCAGCTTCTACCCTATCAAGCCCTTTCAGAATCTTGTATGTCTCAATTTGATCACCTCGAATGTTTCTAAATTCCATAGAATTTAGGCCCAATTTACTCAGCCTCTCATCAAAGGACAACCCCCTCATCCCAGGGACCAATTTGGTAAATCTTCGCTACACTGCCTCCAGTGCAAGTATATCCTTTCTTAAATGCGGAGACCAAAACTGCAAGTATTATTCTAGGTGCGGTCTCACCAAAGTCCTGTGCAATTTTAGTAAGATTTCTTTATTCTGTACTCCAATCCCTTTGCAATAAAAGCCAACATGCTATTTACCTTCCTAATAGCCTGCTGTACCTGCATGTTAACTTTGTGCACTTCCTTCAAATAAAAGGTGTTGCTTTGGGTAACTGCATGGGTCCAATTTATGCCTATCTTTTTGTGGGATATGTCGAACATTCCTTGTTCCAGTCCTACTCAGATCCCTCCACCAACTCTTTTTCCAGTACATTAATGACTGGATCGGTGCCATTTCCTGCTCCCACCCCAAACTGGAAAACTTTATCAACTTTGCTTCCAATTTCCACCCTTCCCTCACATTTATGTTGTTATGACCAGGTGAGAAAGGTGTTTCGGGGTCTTTTCAGTCTTTACCTGGTCTTATCGTAGCAGGATTTAATTTTAAACACACTGTGTTTTGAAATTCCACTTGGTGAATCCTTGTTCACCACTCTCCAATTATAAGGCAAAGAAATGAGCACAAACAGGCCTTCTTAGGTTTGAAGAATTAAAAGTGGAATTTACTAAAACTTTAACTTAAACTCTAATTCGGTTAATGACTACGGACACACGCCATGCCGCACGCTAGAATGCATAGGCAAATAGAGACTGAAAAGAGCAGAAGAAAAAAAAAGTAGAGAAGTTTGAGGCAATATCAGAAGAGTTTCTTGTTCAATGTACTTCGAGCTCACTGTAGTCCTTTTGTCGGTAGATCTTGCTTTTCGTTGGGGCCCAGTATTCTTCTTAAACCTTGTTCACCATCAGAGACTTTTCTCTCTTGGGGTTCATGTGTCTTCAATGGGTCTTCAGTTCTGTGAGAAAGGTAGAAACATAGAAAATAGGAGCAGGTGTAGGCCATTCGGCCCTTCAGAGCTGCTCCGTCATTCAAAAAAGATCTTGGCTGATGGTCTAATTCAGTACCATGTTCCCGCTTTCTCGCCATATCCCTTGATCCCTTTGGCATTAAAAAATATATCTATCTCCTTGTTTAATATATTTCATGACATGGCTTCCACTGCCTTCTGCGATAGAGAATTCCACAGGTTCACCACCCTCTGACTGAAGCAATTTCTCCTCATCTCGGTTCTAAATGGCATTCCCCGTATCCTGTGACTGTGACCCCTGGTTCTGGACTCCCCGGCCATGGGGAACATCCTCCCTGCATCTTGCCTGTCTAGTCCTGTTAGAATTTTATCGGTTTCTATGAGATGCCCTCTCATTCTTCTAAACTCTCGTGACTATAGGCCTAGTTGACCCAATCTCTCCTCATACATCAATCCTGCCATCCCAGGAATCAGCCTAGTAAATCTTCTTTGCACTCCCTCCATGGCAAGAACATCCTCCCTCAGACAAGGAGATCAAAACTGCATACAATACTCCAGATGTGGTCTCAACCAAGGCCCCGTATAACTACAGTAAGACATCCTTGATCCTGTACTCAAATTCTCTTGCAATGAAGGCCAACATTCCTTCCTAACTGCCTGCTGCACCTGAATGTTTGCTTTCAGCGACTGGTGTACAAGGACACCCAGGTCTCATTGCACCTACCCCTTTCCAAATCTATCACCATTCAGATAATTATCTGCCTTCCTATTTTTACAAACTAAGTGGATAATGTCACATTGATCCACTATATACTGCATCTGCCGTTCATTTGCCCACTCACCCAACTTGTCCAAATCACACTGGAGCCTCTTTGCATCCTCCTCACAGATCATATTCCCTGCACCCCCCCACCACCACCCCCCCACCTCCTCCAGCTTTGTGTTGCCTGCAAACTTGGAAGTGTTACATTTAATTCCCTCACCCAAGTCATTAATATATATTGTGAATAGCTGGGTCTCAAGCACTGATACCTGCGGTACCCCACTGGTCACTGCCTGCCACCTGGAAAAAGACCCATTTATTCCTACTCTCTGTTTACTGTTTGTCAACCAATTCTCAATCCATGCCAGTAATTTCCCTCAATCCCATGTGACTTAATTTTACATACTGGCCTCTTATACAGTGAAGCAATGGTTCACACTGCAGCCTCACAGCTCCAGCGAGCTGTTCAGTTCTGGGTACTGCCTCTGCAGACATTGCCTGTTTTCCCTGTGACTGCGTGGGTTTCTGTCAGGTGCTCTGGTTTTCTCCCACAGCCAAAGACTTGCAGGTTGATAGATAAATAGACCATTGTAAATTGCCCCTTGTGTAGGTAGCTGGTACGAAAAATTGAGGGAAGGTGGGGAAGAAGTAGGGAATATGGGGTTAATGTTGGATTAGTATAAAAGGGTGATTGTTGGTCAGCACAGACTGGGTGGGCCATAGGGCTGGTTTCAGTGCGATATTACTCTATGTGGGACCTTATCAAAAGCCTTCGGAAGATCCAAATGCACCACATCCACTGGTTCTCCCTCATCTTTGCTACTAGTTACATCCTCAAAAAACTCCAGTAGATTTGTGAAGCATAATTTTCCTTTCGTAAATCAATGCTGACTTTGCCCAATCCCATTTATGCTCTCGAGGTGTTCTGCTATCACATCCTTTACAATTGACTCGAGCATTTTCCACACTACTGATGTGAAGCTAACTGGTCTGTAATTCCCTGTTTTTCCCTCCCTCTTTTTTTAAATAGTGGACTTACATTTGCCAGCCTCCAACCCGGAGGAACTGCTCCAGAGTCTATAGAATTTTGGAGGATGACCTCCAAAGCATCCACTATTTCCAGGGCCACTTCCGTTAGTACTCTGGGATGTAGATTATCAGGCCATGGGGATTTTTCAGCCTTTAACCACATTATTTTCCCGAGCACTTTTTTGATTAATGCTGATTTCCTTTGGTTCCTCCCTCTCATTAGAACCTGAAATGGGAGCAGACAGTCCAGGAGCAAACAGCTTTCTGAGTTCAAATTTTTTTGAGCAAATTCAAATTCAAAAACCTCCAACAGTCAGTTAGCCATGTGACTAAACAGCTCTGTTCACGTCTGTTTGTGTATTCGGCCATCTTCGCGGTTAACCTGGAATACAAGCCTCTCCACCTTCAACGTCTGGTAAACAATAGTCCATTGTGGATTAGAGTGGAGCAGGGAGTGGCCCCTTTGTCCTTTCCAAGAGCTGTCTGTTACTATGAAAATGTCTTTCCAGTCAGGGACTTGGCAACCTCTCGTAATCGGCCTTCTTTTCTTCCCAGCAACAATTTTAAAATTTAATGTCCATGTGGTAAAATATTTGTGCTCCATTGTTGGCAGGTGGGGGCCTGGATGACAACGTGGTCCATCTCTGACACTTCCTTTCCCTTCCTCGACTTCTCTGGCTCCATCTTTGAGGATAGACTGTCCACTAATATTCATTATAAGCCCACCGACTCCCACAGCTACCTCGAATATACTTCATCACATCCTGCTTCCTTTAAGGACTCCATTCCATTCTCCCAATTTCTCTGTCTCCGAGGCATCTTTTCTGATGATGCAACCTTCCACAACAGCGCTTCTTTTTCCTCATCCAAGGATTCCCCCTCACTGTGATTGACAGGGCCTTCAACCGTGTCCGAGCCATTTCCCACACTTCTGCCCTCACACCTTCCCCTCCTTCCCAGAACCATGACAGGGTTCCCCTTGTCATCACTTTCCAACCCACCAGCCTCCACATGCAAAGGATCATCCTCCGTCATTTCTGCCACCTCCAGTATGATGCCACTACCAAACATATTTTCCCATCGCCTCCCCTGTCAGTATTCCGAAGGAATTGTTCCTTCCATAATACCCTGGTCCACTCCTCCATTACTACCAACACCTTGTCCCCTTCCCACGGCACCTGCCCATGCAATCACAGGACGTGTAATACCCGCCCTTTTACCTCCTCCCTCCTCGCTGTCCAAGGCTCCAAACACTCTTTCCAGGTGAAGCAGTAATTTACTTGTACGTCTTTCAATTTAGTGTGCTGTATTCGCTGCTCACAATGCAGTCTCCCCTACCTTGCGGCGACCAAATGCAGATTGTGTGACAGCTTTGCGGAACACCTCCGCTCAGTCATTAAACATGGCCTCCAGCTTCTGATCGCTTGCTATTTCAACTCTCCCCCCTGCTCTCATGCCCACATTTCTGTCCTGGGCCTGCTGCAGTGCTCCAGCAAGCTCGAGTAACAGCACCTCATTTTCCCGTTAGACATGCTACAGCTTACCGGAATGAACATTAAGTTCAATAATTTCAGAGTATGACTGACCATTTTTTTATTCTTAGTTTATTTTGTTTCAATTTTTTTTATCATGTGCCTGTCTACTTTAAGGGTTAATCTCTCAAGACGAGTTGCTTTTCTGTTTGCATCTAGCAATGAATTGAAATTCCTGTTTCAGTTAAGAGGTAAGTTAGATTTCTTTCAGTTTTAAACAGGGGTATACAGAGACTCTGAGAATCACTGTAGCTAGTTAATTAGGTAGCTGGCTTAAACTGGTTTCTGAGCTGTAGCAGAGCTCGAGCAGAGCTGACACAACATTGTTTTCAGAGTATAAATTCAGGGGACTCTCACTGCTGCTTGTCTGCATTGACTGTTGCTGGAGGGCACAGAGAATTAAGGGAGTTTGGTAATTGAGGGAGTTCAGTAAGGAAGGGAACATTAATCAAGAAGAAAATAAATTTGAGTACACAAAGTGTAAAGTGGGTATTTGGTGCATGAGAGAGGGGTTCCTTTCTTTCCTCTACCTTTCTTCAGCCTCCAGTAAATGCCTCTGTCTTCAGTACAGGAATAAAAGTTGATTGGTAAGTAACTGGCAAGTTATTTTACGTCTCATTGTAATAAAACTTTTTAAAGGTTATGTTATGGCAGGTCAGCTTGGACAAGTGGAATGTACAGCCTGCAGTATGTGGATGTCATGGACACAGCACGTGTCCTGGACGAACACATCTGTAGAAAGTGTCACCGGCTGCAGCAGCTTGAACTCCGGGTTTCGGAACTTGAACAGTGGCTGGAGTCACTGTTGTGCATCCGTGAGGCAGAGGACTACGTGGATAGCACATTTAGGGAGATGGTCACAATGCAGGTTAGGAGCATGCAGGCAGAGAGGGAATGGGTGACTGCCAGGCAGTCTAAGAGAACCAGGCAGGCAGTGCAGGAGTCCTGCTGCTCATCAGATTTCCATTTTGGATACTGATGAGAGCGATGGTTCCTCGGAGGAGTGCAGCCAGAGCAAAGTCCATGGCACCACGGGTGGCTCAGCTGCACAGGAGGGGAGAAAGAAGATTGGAAGAGCAATAGTGATAGGGAATTGGATAGTCAGGGGATTAGACAGACATTTCTGCAGCAGTAAACGTGACTCCAGGATGGTGTGTTACCTCCCTGATGCCAGGGTCAAGGATGTCACGGAGTGGCTGCAGGACATCCTTCTGGACGAAGGTGAACAGCTAGAGATCACACTGTGGTTCACATTGGCACCAATGACATAGGTAGGAAGTGGGATGAGGTCCTGAAAGCAGACTTTAGGGAGTTAGGAAGGAAATTAAAAATCAGCACCTCCAAAGCAGTAGTCAGGATTACTCCCAGTGCCACGTGCCCGTGAACATAGGATTCGGAGAATTGACCGATTGAACATGTGGCTGGAGAATTAGTGTAAGAGGGAGGGTGTCAGATTTTTGAGGCATTGGGACTGGTTCTGGGGCAGCTGGGACCTTTACAAGATGGACGGGGTACACCTTAACAGGACGGGAACTAATATCCTTGCAGGGAGATTTGCTGGTGCTGTTGGGGACGGTTTAAACCAGCGTGTTAGGGGGATGCGAACCTGAGGGGTAGCTCAAATTGGAAGGAATTAAAGCTGGTAACAGGAGGTAGAAAAGTAGCAAGTGACATTAGAAGGCACGTGAAACAAAGGCGAGAATCAACCAAGCTTAGAATGCAGAATGTCAAGAAGACAAGGTTAAGGGCAGTCTCCCTGAATGCATGCAGCATTCACAACAAGGTAGATGATTTACAGGCCCAAATAGAGGTAAATGGGAATGATCTAATTGCCAAAGAGGAAACTTGGTTACAGGGTGACCAAGACTGGGAACTGAATATTCAAGGATATTCGACATTTCGGAAGGACAGGCAAAAAGGAAAAGAAGGTGGTATTGCGCTGATAATAAGGGATGGGGTCAGTACATTAATAAGGGAGGATCTCAGATCGGATCAACAAAATGTGGAAACTGTTTGGGTGGAGCTAAGTAACAGCAAACAGCAAACATTGGCAGGAGTTGTTTATAGGCCATCAAACAGTAGTGGTAATATGGGGCATGGTCTTTCTTTCTTTTGGGCCTCGTTATCTCGAGAGACAATGGATACGCGCCTGGAGGTGGTCAGTGGTTTGTGAAGCAGCGCCTGGAGTGGCTATAAAGGCCAATTCTGGAGTAACAGGCTCTTCCACAGGTGCTGCAGAGAAATTTGTTTGTTGGGGCTGTTGCACAGTTGGCTCTCCCCTTGCGCCTCTGTCTTTTTTCCTGCCAACTACTAAGTCTCTTCGACTCGCCACAATTTAGCCCTGTCTTTATGGCTGCCCGCCAGCTCTGGCGAATGCTGGCAACTGACTCCCACGACTTGTGATCAATGTCACACGATTTCATGTCGCGTTTGCAGACGTCTTTATAACGGAGACATGGACGGCCGGTGGGTCTGATACCAGTGGCGAGCTCGCTGTACAATGTGTCTTTGGGGATCCTGCCATCTTCCATGCGGCTCACATGGCCAAGCCATCTCAAGCGCCGCTGACTCAGTAGTGTGTATAAGCTGGGGATGTTGGCCGCTTCAAGGACTTCTGTGTTGGAGATATAGTCCTGCCACCTGATGCCAAGTATTCTCCGAAGGCAGCGAAGATGGAATGAATTGAGACGTCGCTCTTGGCTGGCATACGTTGTCCAGGCCTCGCTGCCGCAGAGCAAGGTGCTGAGGACATTAATCAGGAAATTAGAGAAGCATGTGGCATGGGTAATACAGCAATCATGGGTGAATTCAATCTGCATATAGACTGGGTAAACCTAATGAGCAGTAATGCTGTGGAGAGCAAGTTTCTGGAGTGTGTTAGGGATGGTTTTCTCCAGCAGTCTGTTGAGGAACTGATTCGAGAGCAGGCTATTGTAAATCTCGTATTATGTAATGAGAAATGGCGAATTAATTAATTAATAATCTTGTTGTAAAAGAACCTTTAGGGATGAGTGACCATGATACGATAGAATTTTACATTATGTTTGAAAGTGAGGTAGTTCAATCTGAAGCCAAGGTGTTAGATTTGAACAAGCGAAATTCTGAAGGTATGAGGGCAAATTGGCTGAGGTGGATTGGGAAAATACATTAAAAGGTGTGACAGGACATTGGCAATGGATATTCTTTAAAGAAATATTGCATATTTTACATCAACTATACATTCCTTCAAGGCGCAAAAAACCACAAATGTAACGGCAGTCAACCGTGATTAACAAAGGAAGTTAAGGATTGTACAAGATTAAAAGAAAAGGCCTATAAATTTGCCAGAAATAGTAGTCAACCTGAGGATTGGGAGGATCTTAGAATACAGCAAAGGAGAACCAAGAAACTGAGAAAGAAAGAGAGAATAGAATATGAATGTAAGCTCGCAAAAAATGTAAAAACGACCTGTAAAAGCTTCTACAGGTACATAAAAAGGAAATATTTGGTGAAAACAAATATGGGTCCATTACAGGAAGGGTCAGGAGAATTTATAATGGGAATAGAGAAATGGTAGAGAAACGAAATAATTACTTTGTGTCTGTCTTCACTGTGGAAATTATGAAAAAATTTCCCAGAATTAGAGATCCAAGGGGTTAGTGGGAATGAGGAATTGAAGAAAATTAATATTAGTATTGGAGAAATTAATGGGGCTGAAGGTTGATAAGTCCCCATGTTGGCCAGGGGCTGCAAGAAATACAGAATCAGTTACAAACTGTTGGGATTGTTTGACCTGTCGTAACCTGGAGCTCAGACACTGGCCTGTGCTGGTGAAAACCAGTTTGAACTAATTACTTTATGAGACAAGACAAAGGATCAATCAAAGGAAAAGGGTCTTATTTGGACACAGTGTGATACCGGGGTCTTTGGGCCTGGGCCAATTAAGAGAAGATGTGAACGAGGTGAGCAGGCTCAAGTCAACGGGAAAGACACAGCTCAGATTTGGAGAGATAAGCAACAGGATAAGAAGAGGGCTTTTTAGGCATAGAGCCAGCGAAAACTCCGGCGATCAACCATTGTGGAAGTGGAAGACCCTGCGTGAGCAACGCGGCGACGGCATAGAAGAGAGAGAGAACGGAACACCTGGCCAGCGTTAACTCCCCCTTTTTTGGATGTTATCCTTAAGTTTTCTGTGGCTGAGTCAAGGCAAGGTCAGAGGAACCTAGTGGGTGTGCTTATGAATTCTAGCTAATTTTGTTATTAACTGGAAAACTCAGTTGGAGTTGCATGCTTTTGTCTAACTAAGTGTATAAGCCTTATTCTTACATTGTACAACAAGGAGAATAAAGTAAGTTGATAGTTAAAGAAAGGACTGAGTTTCCTCCTCTTTGTACTCAGCCATTAACTGTAGATGTGGATTAAGCTGGAGGGTGGCTCTCTTGTAACCCGATATCCCCAAACACCCAGCCTGAGCCTGAATTAAGAGGACTTCAGTCCCACGTGATGGCCAGGATCAAGTGGGTATAGGGAATAAAGGGGACAAAGGGGAGTTGACTCCGTGCCACGGTTTACACCCAGGACCTGACATTCCACATCCAAGAGTGTTAAAAGAGGTAGCCATGGAGATAATGAATGTACTGGTGATCATCTTCAAAATTCTATAGATTCTGGAACTGTTCCTGCAGATTGGCAGGTCGCAAATGTCACCCCACTATTTAAGAAGGGAGGGAGAGAGAACACAGGGAATTACAGACCTGTTAGCCTTACATCAGTCATTAGGAAAATGCTAGAATCTATTCTAAAGGATGTGATAAATGGATAATAATGATCTGATTGGGCATAGTCAACATGGATTTATGAATGGGAAATAATGTTTGATGAACCTGTTGGAGTTTTTTGATGATATTACCAACAGAATTGATAAAGGGGATTTGGTGGACATGATATACTTGAATTTTCAGAAAGCTTTTGATAAAGTTCCACACAGGAGATTGGTTAGCAAAATTAAAGCACATGGGATAGGAGGTAATAAACTGGCATGGATTAATTTTTGGTTAATGGGTAGAAAGCAGAAAGTAGGAATAAACGGGTCATTCTCGGATTGGCAGGCTGTGACTAGTGGGGTACCGCAGGGATCAGTGCTTGGGCCCCAGCTTGTCACAATATATATTAATGATTTGGATGTGGGGACCAAATGTAGATTTCCAAGCTCGCAGATGACACAAAACTAGGTGGGAATGTGTGCTGTGAGGAAGATGCAAAGCGGCTTCAATGGGATTTGGACAGACTTAGTGAGAGGGCAAGAACGTGGCAGATGGAATATAATGTGGAAAAATGTGAGGTTATCCATTTTGGCAGGAGGAATTGATGTGCAGAGTATTTCTTAAATGGTAAGAGATTTGAAAGAGTAGATGTACAAAGGGACCTGGGTGTCTGTCAAAACGTTTGGGCCTCCTTATCTCGAGAGACAATAGATACGCGCCTGGAGGTGGTCAGTGGTTTGTGAAGCAGCGCCTGGAGTGGCTATAAAGGCCAATTCTAGAGTGACAGGCTTTTCCACAGGTGCTGCAGAGAAATTTGTTTGTCGGGGCTGTTGCACAGTTGGCTCTCCCCTTGCGCCTCTGTCTTTTTTCCTGCCAACTACTAAGTCTCTTCGACTCGCCACACTTTAGCCCCGTCTTTATGGCTGCCCGCCAGCTCTGGCGAACGCTGGCAAATGACTCCCACGACTTGTGATCAATGTCACAGGATTTCATGTCGCGTTTGCAGACGTCTTTACAGCGGAGACATGGACTGCCGGTGGGTCTGATACCAGTGGCGAGCTCGCTGTACAATGTGTCTTTGGGGATCCTGCCATCTTCCATGCGGCTCACATGGCCAAGCCATCTAAAGCGCCGCTGACTCAGTAGTGTGTACAAGCTGGGGATGTTGGCCGCCTCGAGGACTTCTGTGTTGGAGATACGGTCCTGCCACCTGATGCCAAGTATTCTCTGGTGGCAGTGAAGATGGAATGAATTGAGATGTCGCTCTTGGCTGACATACGTTGTCCAGGCCTCGCTGCCATAGAGCAAGGTACTGAGGACACAGGCCTGATACACTCGGACTTTTGTGTTCCGTATCAGTGCGCCATTTTCCCACACTCTCTTGGCCAGTCTGGACATAGCAGTGGAAGCCTTTCCCATGCGCTTGTTGATTTCTGCATCTAGAGACAGGTTACTGGTGATAGTTGAGCCTAGGTAGGTGAACTCTTGAACCACTTCCAGAGCGTGGTCGCCAATATTGATGGATGGAGCATTTCTGACATCCTGCCCCATGATGTTTGTTTTCTTGAGGCTGATGGTTAGGCCAAATTCATTGCAGGCAGCCGCAAACCTGTCGATGAGACTCTGCAGGCACTCTTCAGTGTGAGATGTTAAAGCAGCATCGTCAGCAAAGAGGAGTTCCCTGATGAGGACTTTCCGGACTTTGGACTTCGCTCTTAGACGGGCAAGGTTGAACAACCTGCCCCCTGATCTTGTGTGGAGGAAAATTCCTTCTTCAGAGGACTTGAACGCAAGTGAAAGCAGCAGGGAGAAGAAAATCCCAAAAGGTGTGGGTGCGAGAACACAGCCCTGTTTCACGCCACTCAGGATAGGAAAGGGCTCTGAGGAGGAACCACCATGTTGAATTGTGCCTTTCATATTGTCATGGAATGAGGTGATGATACTTAGTAGCTTTGGTGGGCATCCAATCTTTTCTAGTAGTCTGAAGAGACCACGTCTGCTGACGAGGTCAAAGGCTTTGGTGAGATCAATGAAAGCAATGTAGAGGGGCATCTGTTGTTCACGGCATTTCTCCTGTATCTGACAAAGGGAGAATAGCATGTCAACGGTCGATCTCTCTGCACGAAAGCCACACTGTGCCTCAGGGTAGACGCGCTCGGCCAGCTTCTGGAGCCTGTTTAGACTGACTCGAGCAAAGACTTTCCCCACTATGCTGAGCAGGGAGATTCCACGGTAGTTGTTGCAGTCACCGCGGTCACCTTTGTTTTTATAGAGGGTGATGATATTGGCATCGCGCATGTCCTGGGGTACTGCTCCCTCGTCCCAGCACAGGCATAGCAGTTCATGTAGTGCTGAGAGTACAGCAGGCTTGGCACTCTTGATTATATCAGGGGTAATGCTATCCTTCCCAGGGGCTTTTCCACTGGCTAGAGAATCAATGGCATCACTGAGTTCTGATTTGGTTGGCTGTATGTCCAGCTCATCCATGACTGGTAGAGGCTGGGCTGCATTGAGGGCAGTCTCAGTGACAGCATTCTCCCTGGAGTACAGTTCTAGGTAGTGTTCAACCCAGCGGTCCATTTGTTTGTGTTGGTCAGTGATTATGTCCCCTGATTTAGATTTGAGGGGGGCGATCTTCTTGATGGTTGGCCCAAGAGCTCTCTTCATGCCATCATACATTCCTCTGATGTTTCCGGTGTCTGAGGCCAGTTGAATATGACTGCATAGGTGTTGCCCGTAGTCGTTTGCGCAGCCCCTGGCTGTTCTTTGTGCAGTGCTTCTGGCTGCTTTAAGTGCTGCGGATGTTAAATCGCTGGGGGCTTTCTTGTAGTTCAACAGTGCAATGCACTTAGCGGCTATGACAGGTTCCAGCTCTTCATTATGAGATTGAAACCAGTCTGCATTTCTCTTCGCACTTTTGCCGTAGGTGGTCAAAGCTGACTCATAGATGGCGTCTCTGATGTGGGCCCACTTGGTCTCTGCATCCCTTGTGGGAGTGTTTTGAAGGGCTGTTACAAGTGAATTTAGAAATTTTTGTAACAGCTGTGGGTGAGAAATTCTGCTCGTGTTGATGCGCGGGTGGCCCTTCTGCTTGGAGTGATGCAACTTCTTTGGTCTGAGTCTAACCTTGCTGCACACCAGGGAGTGGTCGGTGTCGCAGTCCGCACTGTGGAAGCTGCGTGTGATTTGAACACTGTTTAAGGCGGCTCGCCTTGTGACAATGAGGTCTAGCTGGTGCCAACGACGCGATCTTGGGTGCCTCGATGAAACCTGATGACAGGGTTTAGTGTGAAAGAACGAGTTGGTGATGCAGAGGTTATGATAGGTACACAACTCAAGCAGTCTCTGCCTGTTCTCATTCATCCTTCCAACGCCATAGCGCCCAAGGCAGGAGGGCCATGAGTCAAGGTCGGCCCCAACCCTGGCATTAAAGTCCCCCAGCAGGAATAGGTGTTCGGTGTTGGGGATGCTGCTAATGATGTTATGGAGTTCCTCGTAGAACTGGTTTTTAGCTTCATGAGGGGAGCAGAGTGTTGGAGCATAGATACTGAGTAGGTGTACTGGACCAGAGGTGGTGAGCAGTTGGATGGACAGTATGCGTTCCGAGCCATTTGAGGGAGGCTCTATCATGCTGAGCAAGGAGTTTCTGATGGCGAAGCCCACTCCATGCTGTCTTGGTTCTTCAGGATCGCTGCCCTGCCAGAAGAAGGTGTAGTCTTGCTCTGCTAGAGATCCACTCATGGGGAAGTGTGTCTCCTGAAGTGCTGCAATGTCTACATTGAGTCTACTGAGCTCATTGTTAATGATGGCGGTCTTCCGAGAATCGTTGATTTGTGTAAGGTCTTCCGACAGGCCAGGACACAGAGTTCTGACGTTCCAGCTTGCAATGCGAAGGGCTGGTACCTTCTTTCCTTTTTTCGTGTTGTTTGGTGCGGTGTATCAGTCCACCTTTCGGGCAATGACCCTGAGCTCCAAGCACCCATTGAAGCAGGTAGACTGTGGCGGGACAGAACCTTATTGACCGGGGGCTGCCTGGTTTGAGGCGGGCGGTAGCTGTCCAGTGAGGTGCGATGACCTCTCCCACCGACAAAGGCAACCCGTGGCGCCCAGTTTCTACGCCAATTTATCTGGACTTATAACCCGTAACTGCTGCCTTCCGTGTTGTTTCAGTCGCTGTGAGGCAACTATGGAGTGACCTCTCCATGGCGCATGCCGGGCAAGTTTATGGAGGTTGAGAGTTGCCCAGTCGTCAAAACCCCCCTCTCGGCCTTTCTGGTGGGGTCCAAAGGAGTGCAGAGCACGACGTTTGGCACCGGTATGGCTGCAGGAACTGCCGGAAACATGCCAAAGGTGACACATGACCGCCTACGGGGTTCCGCTCCGGATTGTCTGTTAGGGCTTACTCCCTTAGCCTTGTTCTCTCCCGAGACGCCCACAAGGCAGTGGGGTTGTTAGGGCCCCTACACAGGTGCAGGATGATGCCTGTGGGAGGAGGGGATGCGAGGGAGAGGGGTGGAGGGAGGGGGGGTTGCGAGGGGGAGCTGGGAAGGTGGCTGTAAGGGGGTGGGGGGGTGCAGGGGAAGGGGGTGTGGGGGGAAGATGGTGCGAGGTGGGTGCGGGCTGGGACGGGGTTGTTGGGGGGTGAGCTGAGAGGGTGGAGCAGGGAAGGGGAAGGGGGGAAAGGGGGGGGGGGAAAGCGGGTGCAGGTAATGAGGTCCCTAGTGCCCACCATCGACGTCCGAAAAGCTCATCCACGTCCTTCAGGAGGTGAAGCATCTTTTGGCAGACTTCCAGAGGTGATTATATTCACTAAGGGTTTTTTTTCCAGTAGTTTAAATAAAGGCATGCAGCATTGCCGACAGTGCGCTGCAGTTGCTCTCCGAGCCATCTCCCGCGGGCGCTTTGAAGTTGCAGCCGGGGGGCCGCTCGTGGGTTTTATGGGTGTTCGGGGCACCTTTTCTCAAGGCTTCCCTCGGGTCCCGCTGCTCCTTCTTCACCTCAATGGACTTACCGCACGCCGTGGCCGCAGACACTCTGGACAGTGAAGACATCAGGATCGGGGATTAAAGTATCGACAGCTGTGCTCGTCAGTTTCATCCGGATCAATTTCATTGAGAAAACAAAGAGCAGGTGTGGCTGGGGGAGGGCAGTGGGCCCAGGTAACAGAAACTAAACTAACTGTTAGCTTTTAGTTAGGGCTAAAATGAACTGATTTAAAGAGCCAGGGGAGTTGAAACAGTTTAAGAGGGTAGATTGGGGGCAAAAACACTAAGAATGGGAGCAGATGGCCATGGATAGAGTTGAACAGTAAGGGAGCTTCCTCGGGAGCTTCCAGCCCAGGAGCCATCTTGTTTGACAATAAGTCACTGAAAACTAAGATGCAGGTGCAGCAGGCAATTCGGAAGGCGAATGGTGTGTTAGCCTTTATCTCAAGAGGATTTGAGTACAGGAGTAATAAAGTCTTGCTATAATTGTCTGGAAGCTTGGTGAGACTGCACTTGGTGTACTGTTTGCAGTTTTTGTCCCCTGACCTGAGCAAGGATATTATTGCCAAAGAGGGAGTGCAACAAAGGTTCACCAGACTTGTTCCTGGGATGGTGGGACTGTCCTGTGAAGAGAGATTGAGGAAACTGGACCTGTATTCTACAGAGTTTTGAAGAATTATAGGTGATCCCATTGAGACCTACAAAGTACTTCAAGGGATAGACAGGGTAGATACAGCTAAGATGTTTCCCCGGGTTGGGGAGTCTAGAACCAGGGGACATAATTTCAAAATAAGGGAAAAGCCACTTCGGACAGAGACAAGGAGAAATTTCTTTACTCTGAAGGTTGTGAATATTTGGAATTCTCTACCCCAGAGGGCTGTGGAAGCTCAGTCATTGAGTATGTTTAAATCAGAGATTGACAGATTTCTAAATACCAATGACATAAGTGGATATGTGGATAGTGTGGGAAAAAAGTACTGAAGTGGATGATCAGCCATGATCATATTGAATGGCGGGGAGGCTTGATGGGCTGAATGGCCTACTCCTGCTTCCCTGTTCCGATGTGCCTCCAGTTTTTTTTTCATGTTTGTGCTTTTGGCTAGAGGGGGTTCATTATTCGGTCATTAACACTCTCTCTGCACTAATGCCTTGTCTTTCACCACAGCATTAGCACACTCTCTTTGCCTTTGCCTCATGACCTCCTTGTCAGTTAATCTCTCTGGCCCTCTGTCCTGTCACACACCTTCCCTTTTTGTTCTTCCCCACCTCCACTTAAAATCTATTACATTTCTCACCATTGCCAGTTGTGATGAAAGGTCACTGACCTGAAACTTTAACTCTGTTTCTCTCTCCACAGAGGCTGCCAGACCTGCTGAGTATTTTCAGCACTTTTTATTTTTATTTTAGATTTCCAGAATCCACAGTATTTTGCTTTTCTCTGAAATCCTTTGGTGTCCTGTTGCTCATTGGTTCTGTGTCCTAATGGAGTGAGCATTGGTGTTTCTCATCAATGGCTGAACAAACCCATTCAGAGGTTGTGGGTTTGAATCCCAGCACAGTTGTGTTTCAGGTCAGTGTTTGTTGGTTCTGATGCTGGACAGTGAGATCTTTCAGCAGAACATTTTGTTTTTCAGGGAACAGAAACTGCCACTCCGATGCTTTCTGTCCTCCAAATGGTTTCAGTCCCACCTGTCTGACTTGATTCTTAATTCCCTCTGAGCTGATTGCTGAATGGCAAGAAATGACTCATCACCTGCTCTGGGCAACTTGCAAAATAATCCAACTAAAAATGGCAGCAGCAGAACTGTATTCAACCACAAGCCGTAACCTCATGGCCCGGCAGATCCCTCACTCTACCATTACCATCCAGCAAAGGGACCAAGCCTTGTTCAATAAAGAGTGCAGGAGAGCATGCCAGGAGCAACACCAGGCATACTTAAAAATGAGGTGTCGGCCTGGTGAAGTTACAATACAGGACTACTTGTATGCCAAACAGTGGAAGCAGCATACGATTATCAGAGCTAAGCAATCCCACAACCAACAGATCAGATCTAAGCTCTGCAGTCTTGTTACATCCAGTCGTCAATGGTGGTGGACAATTAAACAACTAACAGCTGGAGGAGGCTCCAGAAATATCCTCATCAGCAATGATGGAGGAGCCCAGCAAATCAGTGCAAAAGGCAAGGCTAAAGCATTTGTATCAATCTTCAGCCAGAAGTTCCGAGTGGATGATCCATCTCAGCCTCCTCCTGAGGTCCCCAGCATCACAGATGCCAGTCTTCAGCTAATTCGATTCACTCCATGTGATATCAGAAAATGGCTGAAGGCACTGGATACTGCAAAGGCTCTGAGCACTGACAATATTCCTTCTGTAGTTAAGAAGACTTGTGCTCCAGAACTAGCCATGCTCTCAGCCAAGCTGTTCCATTATAGCTACCACACTGACATCTACCCGACAATGTGGAAAATTTACCAGGCATATCCTGTACACAAAAAGAAAGACAAATCCAACCCAGCCAATTATGGTCCTATTAGCCTCCTCTTGATCATTAGCAAAGTGATGGAAGGTGTCATTGACAACTGAGTAGCTTACTAAGCTATTGCCGAGTGCAGTGAAGAATCAATCCTATTGCTGTGGGTCTGGAATCACATATAGGCCAGACCAGGTAATGACGGCAGATTTCCTTCTCCAAAGGATATTAGTCAATCAGATGGGATTTTACTAAAATCAATATTGGCTTCATGACTTAAACTAACATTTAATTCGATTTTTAAAAATTAATTAAATTCAATTAGTTGCAAGAGTGGGTTTTGAATCCATTTCCCCAGGATATCACCCTGGAGCACCAGGTTACTAGCTTAATGATATGAACACGATGACACTTTACATTCCCACAACCAGATAAATTGCTGCAGCAAACACAACATTTATTCTGAACTTCAATGACGAACTGGTTGACACTCTCTAACTTTTTTGAAATGTCTGTCCAATGATTTCAGTGACCTTTATTCTGAAGGCTCTGATAGCAGCACTGTGCTAAAACAAAAATGAATGCTAAACTAACTGTACGTACCGACAGCCGAGACTTCACAAACTGAATAGCTACTTCATGCTTTTCCAAATTATTCAGCTATAATCTTCTTTAAAACTATATATTTTTGATATTATCAATGATAATACTATTGATATAATATTGTCTTGCACTGTCTCGTGTTTAACTTTAGTCTGTTTACTTTCTAACTCCCTAAATAAAATCCAAAAACCTTCTAATTGCAGACAGTGCTGAGTTTTAATAGAAGCTTCTCAATAGAATCAACCCTTCATTTGAGTTGAGCAAGTTTGAATTATCTATTAATTCAAATTAAAATAATTTGAAAACCCATCCAATGCTGTTTCATGAACATTTTTATGGAAGTAAACCAGCCCCCAGCTTAGTGCTGAAGTTGAAGATTCTGAGACTCAGTGCCTTGATTCCAGTGTCATTTGGCCTCAATTGGTTCTCTTCAGCAAGGGAAGTTGGGCAGCCTGGTCTGTATTCCTCTCAGTTCCAGACAAAAAAGGTAGGAATGCCAAACTCTGGTGGAGAAAAACAGACAGCTATCCCATAAATTAAACTACAGAGAATCATCCAACTCCTTGAGAAAAAATTATGACAGGCAGACATGAGCAAAAAGCTCTTGCTTCAGTGTGTGAAGCAACTTCGACTCCCACTGTGCTGGGTAACCAAATAAGGATAATTTTATACAAATGTAATTTTATTGACCCATTTCACAGGTTCCTTTTGAGGTTGATTTAATATTTAAATTTGTGCCACACAGATTAGACAACAAGTTTCAAAAGGGAACTGGATAAATACTTGAAAAAATGAAATGTGTAGACTGAGGGGAAGAAGCAACAGAGTGGGACTTATTGGATAGTTCTTTAAAAGAGCCAGCACAGACATGATGGGCAGAATGAGCTCCTTCTGTGCTGTAAGACGCTATGGCAGACTCAATCCCATGTTGGGCTTCCAAATTTTTCCATCAGCACTTAAAATACCCAACTGTCCTGCTCTGCATCCTTCCCCATCTCAAACACATTTATTAACCTATAAGATCCTGGTATTCTGTGGTTATCTACCATTGGGACCCTGGACACTACCAGAAGGATGTGGAGGCTTTGGAGAGAGTACAGAAGAGGTTTACCAAGATGTTGCCTGGTCTGGAGGGTATTAGCTATGAGGAGAGGTTGGATAAACTCGAATTGTTTTCACTGGAACAACGGAGGTGGAGGGGCGACATGATAGAGGTTTACAAAGTTTTGAGTAGCATGGATAGAGTGGATAGTCAGAAGCTTTTTCCCAGGATGGAAGAGTCAGTTACTAGGGGACATAGGTTTAAGGTGCGAGGGGCAAAGTTTAGAGGGGAGGTGCGAGGCAAGTTTTTTACGCAGAGGGTGGTGAGTGCCTGGAACTTGCTATCGGGGGAGATGGTGGAAGCAGGTACGATAGCGACGTTTAAGAGGCATCTCGACAAATACATGAATAGGATGGGAATAGAGGGATACGGACCCCGGAAGTACAGAAGGTTTTAGTTTAGACACGCATCAAGATCGGCGCAGGCTTGGAGGGGTGAATGGCCTGTTCCTGTGCTGTACTGTTCTTTGTCTGTGAGAAATGATTTACGCAGCATAATTCCAGGGGCTGTAATGAAAAGCTTTTGTTGTAATTGAAATTTAATTTCATATAAACTGTCTGTTGTATAATCTTTTGAAGTGAGCATATTCTGTCTCCTTGTAAGATTTTTAACTGTCTTTGTCCTTTCAGGAGTTACAGGAGTAGTCAGTGATGCAGACACAGTACCAAGAAATCAGCTCAACGCCTTGAGAGCTGCTATGGACAAGCTGATGGGTAGTGAATGTACATTTTATTTCCCTTTTGGTCCAAACCTTTACATTAAAAGGTATGACGGTAGACAGGAAATGGGTAGCATTTAAAGAATGAATGCTTGTTTTACAACTGGGTGGCACAGTGGTTAGCACCGCAGCCTCACAATTTTGCATGAGGCCAAAGGAAGAGGCCTGCAATGTTGCCAAAAAACAGTAAGCCTGAGGCTTGGAAGCATTTTAGAATTCATGAAAGGAGGACCAAGAAACTGATAAAGAAAGGGAAAATAGAATATGCAAGTAAACTAGTGAGGAACATAAAAATGGAGTGTAAAAGCTCTTATAGTCATGTAAAAAGGAAAAGATTAACAAAGACACATGTCGGCCCATTACAGGGAGAGACAGGGAAATTTATAATGGGCAAAAAGAATTGGCAAAAAGACTAAACAAATACTTTGTGTCTGTCTTCATGGAGGAAGATATAAAAAGCCTCCCAGGAGTTCTACAGAGCCAAGGTACTGGTGAGAATGGGGAACTGAAAAAAACATATTCGTAAAAAAAAGTACTGGAGAAATTAATGGGACTGAAAGTTGGTAACTCCTCTGGACTTGATGATTTACATCCCAGAGTGTTGAAAGAGGTGGCTGTAGAGATAGTGGATGTGTTGGTGATCATCTTCCAAAATTCTATAGATTTTGGAACAGTTCTTGCAGATTGGAAGGTAGCAAATGCAACGCCACTATTTAAAGGAGGGAAAGAGAAAACCAGGAACTACAGACCTGTGAGCCTGACGTCAGTAGTAGGGAAATTGCTTGAATCTATTTTAAAGGACACTTAGAAAATAATTGGGCAGGATCAACATGGATTTATGAAAGGAAAATCATGTCTGAGAAATCTGTTGGAGTTTTTGAGGATGTAACCACCAGAATAGATAAGGGGAAACCAGTGGAGGTGGTGTATTTGGATTTTCAGAAGGTTTTCAATCAGGTCCCACACAGGAGGGGAGTAAGGAAAGTTAGAGCACATGAGATTGGGGGTGATTTAATGGCAAGGATTGAGAATTGGTTAACGGACAGAAAACAGAGAGTAGGAATAAATGGGTCATTCTCAGCTTAGCCGGCTGTGACTAGTGGGGTACCGCAAGGATCAGTGCTTGGCCCCAGCTACTCACAATCTATATCAATGATTTGGATGAGGAGACCAAATGTAATATTTCCAAGTTTGCTGATGACACAAAACTAGGTGGGCATGTGAGTTGTGAGGAGGATATAAAAAGGCTTCAAGGGGATTTAGACAGGCTAAGTGAACATGGCAGATGGAATATAATGTGGAAACATGTGAAGTTATCCACTTTCGTAGGAAAAACCAAAATGCAGAGTATTTCTTAAATAGTGAGAGATTGGCAAGTGTTGATGTCCAAAGGCTCCTGGGTGTCCTAGTTCATGAGTCACTGAAAGCTAACATAAAGATGCTGCAAGCAATTGCGAAGGCACATGGTATGTTGGCCTTTATTGAAAGAGGATTTGAACACAGGTGCAAAGATGTCTTGTTGAAATTATGTAGAGCCTTGGTGAGACTGTAGCTGGTGTATTGTGTCCAGATCTGGTTGCCTTACCTAGGGAAGGAGATACTTACCATCGAGGGAGTGCAACAAAGGTTCACCAGACTGATTCCTGGGATGGTGGGATTGTGCTATCAGGAAATATTGAGGAGGCTGGGCCTATATTCTCTGGAGTTTAGAAGAATGAGAGGTGATCTCATTGAAGCATACACAATTATTACAAGGCTCGACAGGGCAGATGCAGGAACGATGTTTTCCCTGGTTGTGGGGGAGTCTAGAACAAAGGGACACAGTCTCAGAATATGAGGTAGCCCATTTGGGACTTAGATCTGCAGGAATTACTTCACTCAGAGGGTGAATCTTTGGAAGTCTCTACCTGAAACGGTGGTGGAGGCTCAGTCATTGAGTATGTTCAAGACAGAGATCACTCGATTTCTAGATATTAAAGATATCAAGGGATATGGGGATGGTGTGGGAAATGTGTTGAGGTAGAAGATCAGCCATGATCTCGTTGAATGGTGGAAAAGGCTCGAGGCTCCGAATTCCCTACTCCTGCTCCTATTTCCCACATTCCTATGTTTACCGGCCTACACTGCAACAGAAAGTATTTTACTTTCAGGCACGTAGTAGTCTGTACTTGTGCAACTTTAACAGCCTCTTGGTAATGAAGGTAGATACTTACTGATGGCATCTATACATAGAAGCTCATTTCTCCTGCATAAAACACTCACCTTTGTTTGTTAACTCATGTTTTGGTTTGGGAATTGTCTAAAACATATCTTCCATGATCCTATTATAGTGAGAACATAAGGATTAAATACACTCGTGCTTCAAAGTGGAAAATCAGCAGTCCAGTTTTGTAACCATCGTCTCTCAAAAGTACTCCCTCTGAGTGAGTCTCCCAGCTGTGAGTGCAGGATTAGTGAATTTCCCCTCTCATTGTTGCATATTTGAAGAAGAGCAGAACAGTTCTCCCCGGTGTTCAAGACAATATTTATCTCTCAACATAAATCATTAAAACAGGTCATGTGATCATGATCACATTGCTGTGAACAGAAGAACATAAGAAATAGGAGCAGGTTTAGGCCACATGGTCCCTGAAGCCTGCTCCTCCATTCAATAAGATCATGGCTGATCTGAGTCTTGGCCTCAACTTCACTTTCCTGTCTCTTCCCCAAAACACTTGGGTCCCCTATAGTTCAAAAATCTACCTCAGCCTTGAATATATTCAATGAGTCAGCCTTCAAAGATTCCAAAGTATCACAAACACTCTGTGAGAAGAAATTCCTTCTCATTTCCATCTTAAATGGGTGACACTTTATTCTGAAACTATGTTCTAGATCCCCCCATGAGGGGAAACATCCTCTCACCATTAACCCGTCAAACACCCTCAGAATCTTATATGTTTCAATGAGTTCACCTCTCATTCTTCAAAACTCCAATGAGTAGAGGCCCAACCTGCTCAATCTTTCCCTTAAAACAACCCCTTAATCCCAGGAATCAGCCTCGTGAACCTTCTCTCAACTGTCTCCAATGTAAGCATGTCCCTCCTCAAATAAGGTGACCAAAACTGTACACAGTACTCTAGCTGCAGTCTCACCAATGCCCTGTACAGTTGTAGTAAGACCTCCCTACTTTTATACTCCAGCCCCTTGTAACAGCGGCCAACATTCTATTTGCCTTCCGAATTAATTGCTGTGCCTCCATGCTGACATTTTGTGTTTCATGTCTGAGGACACCCAGTTCCCTCTGTACTACAGAATTCTGCTTTCTTTTTTCTTTCTTTTTAAGGGACAGACTCACAGTCCTGATGTCTGGTCACAGACCTGAAACGTTAACACTGCTTCTCTCTCCACAGATGCTGCCAGACCTGCTGAATATTTCCAAGACTGTAAACAAGTCAAATAAATCGCTGTGAAACAGGACAAGCGCATATCAATCTCATTCAGTGATCATTGTTGATGAATATACAGCAAAGAAACATGAATCTGGAGCCCCCAGAATGACAATGACCTAAACAAGGTCAAAGTACCATCATGGAAGGTCAGTTAGTTAATGACTGACCAATCAGATGAACAGAAATGGGGTTTTACCTAATATGGCACAGAACCAAGCTGGGAAAGGTGGATAAAGTAAGAACTTGTAAGACCCCAAAAGCACGCATCATCATCCAAACGAAGACAGAAGATAGACTTCAATCAAGAGACAAAGCAGCACAGTTAACCGGAGGTTGAGGACCGGTGTTCCATCGTGAACACAACTGCTCACCACTGCCCTTTGCTAAGTATCACGGTTTTGTGCTTATTGCAGAAAATGTAATAAAGTCTGTAAAGCTTGTGAAAGTGCACTCGTACCCGTGTGGTTTTCTCGCTTGTCTGAGCTGTAAGACCCTTTTAGATCTGCTCTCCCAACTTAGACTGTAATTGTAATTGACCCAAGTCTTATAATTAAATTAAAGCAAACTCCAGATCTTACAAGTGATGCTGACACCCGGGACTTTGACGAGTACATAAACCGAGAGAGTTGAAGCAAGTTTCACAAATGCAGGAACATCGTGATAATTCTTACGGGGATAATCTCTTAGGAAGGGTGGTGGATTAAACTGACCCAGTGGTGTCTCTTTAAAATACAAGCTATGTGGTGAAAGGCTAGTGTTAAGAAGGGCTTCTGGGAAACATATGAGGTAAAGTTAGTCACTAATTGTAATCTAGACAATATCCAATCCCTGTTAGAAGAATGCAGACAAAAACATGAGCACATTCCGTTCGGAAGGCTTTTGATGAAGTCACCCACAGGTTAGCAAAATTAAAGCACATGTGACAGCACTGGCATGGATTGGTTAACAGGTAGAAATCAGAGAGTAGAAATAAAGGGTCATTCTCACATTAACAGGCTGTGACCAGTGGGTCCCGTAAGATCAGTACTTGGGCCCCAGCTGTTCACAATATATCTCAATGATTTGGATGTGGGGAGCAAATGTAATATTTCCAAATTCGAAGATGACACAAAACGAAGTGGGAAAGTGTGTTGTGAGGAAGATGAACAGACTTAGTGAGTGGGCAAGAATGTGGCAGATGGAATATAATGTGGAAAAATGTGAGGTTATCCATTTTGGTAGAAGGAACAGATGTGGTGTATTTCTTAATTGGGAAGAGGTTAGAAAGTGCAGATGTACAAAGAGACCTGGGTGGCCTTGTCAATAAGTCACTGAAAGCTAACGTGCAGTACAGGAAGCAATGAGGAAGGCTAATGGTCTGTTAGCCTTTATCGCAAGAGGATTTGAGTACAGGAGTAGTGAAATCTTACTTCACTTGTATAGAACCTTGGTTCGACCACACCTGGAGCATTGTGTACAGTTTTGATCCCCTTACCTGAGGAAGGATATTATTGCCAAAGAGGAGTGCAACAAAGGTTCATCAGATTTGTTCTCAGGATGGTGGGACTGTCCGATGAAAAGAGATTGGGGAAACTGGGCCTGTATTCTATAGAGTTTTGAAGAATGAGAGGTGATCTCATTGAAATCTACAAAATATTTCAAGGGATAGACAGGGTAGATGCAGTTAAGATGTTTCCCCTGGTTGGGGAGTCTAGAACCAGGGGACACAATTTCAAAATGAGGGGGATGCCACTTCGGACAGAGATGAGGAGAAATTTCTTTACTTAGAGGGTTGTGAATCTTTGTAATTCTCTACCCCAGAGGGCTGTGGAAGCTCAGTCATTGAGTATGTTTAAAGTACAGATTGATGGATTTCTAAATACTAATGATATAAAGGGATATGGGTCTAGTGTGGGAAAAAGGCATTGAAGTAGATGATCAGCCTTGATCATGTTGAATTGCGGAGCAGGCTCAATGGGCTGAATGGCCGACTCCTGCTCCTATGTTCTGATGTCAAGAAATAGTAGAGTTTACCCAGGTGCAGGTCTTGGCTAAATGTTGGAAGAGTGACAGGGCTTTAAATCTAATCACACTCGCAGAATCACACTGTGTGCAGTGCAATGAGGAAGTGGTATAGTCACAGGTGAAACAGTTGGTAGCTCAAAGTGAACCGATCCAGCAGCAGCAGAAACTGCTGGAAATGTTACAAAATCAGCTAGCATCCTCTACTGCCACTCTGAGGAACAGGGGCTTAATGCCGTACAGGCTGGGGCAGCTCAGCAGTGGTTAGAGTTGGCGGAGAGGCATATTGTCACTCTCATGCAGGAAAACACCCAGTTAACCCAGAAGTTAGAGGAATCATGGAGAGTCCTTAGAGAGCTACAGGAGTGACCCGACCGAGAGACAGACCAATGCACAGTGCAGGTCCAACATTCAGTGACTGTGGAACCAGATGCGGAAGCAGCAGGCCGCTGTAGCAGCCGTCACAAAAGCAGAGTATTACATGGGATATACTGAGACAGGACAGGAGTCCTCAGAGGAGGATGACGAAAGGGAAGGAGAGCTTTTTATGTCTGTCCTGCTAAGTTAATGACAACACAGAGGAGACAGGGTAGACCCGAGAGAAGGGGAGAAAGGAATCCAGGGCCGTCCATTCCTGCTGAGGAGGAGGTTACTGAGGCCACTTCCATGTCCCTTAGCTCTGGAGATTTCAAAGCATTAACTGATCAATTGGCCCCAATCACAACTGCAACTTGTCCCTTAGAATTAGCAGAGCGTTTCATGACCTTTCAAAATTATAATTCCCAGTTGACTGACAATACCATGGTATTTCCAGCAATGATTAGATAAATAAGTTCAGTCCTAACCAGTCAGACAACAGTGGAGACACATTGGAGGAGTCCGGTGTGTTCAAAAGTGTGCAGACAGATCGAGAAGGACAAGGAGGGATAGATAGCCTTTGTCACTGTCACATGGAATGTTATTGTGACTTTGTAAAGGACCATTTTGTGACTGTGGCAGAGGAGGAAAGTTAATTGGAGGGATTTAAACATGGAGTTCCTAGAAAGACGGGCACGGATTTGGGAGGTGACAACACGTTCAAAGACTATGGAGAGGAAAGAGATTTTGGAAATGGGGGGAAGTTTGCAAAGATGGAGGGGACAAGACTTGTTTCTTTGAGGAGAGGGTTGATGATGGCAGATTTAGAGGAGAGAGCGAGATAGAACCTGAAGAGAAGGAACTGTTAACAATGTCAGCTAACATGAGGACCAGGAGGGGAAGTTGGGTGTTCAGCAGCTTAGTGGGAATAGTTCTGAAGGACAAGATAAGCTCAGTGAGGGCACGAGGGGAGATAGGAGAGAAACTAGAGAAAGATGTGAGATCAGAGTTAGGAATGGGAGAAGCTTTAGACGAAATTTGGCCCAGTGGGCTAGGGGAAGGGAGGGAACTGGCAGAGGTAGCTGATTGGATCGTCTCATCTTAGTGACAAAGAAATCCATGAGCTCCTCACACTTACTGTTGGAGGTGAGGGTGGAGAGACAGTGGAGTGAAGTTCAAGAAGTCGGTGTGAAGTAGAGAATAGAATGCGGGGGTTATCTTCTCATTGCAGGATGATCCAGGAATATTGAACAGTTTCAGCAGATGAGAACAGGACCCAATAGAGTTTTCTGTGACCTGGCGGTGTTGCTAAACAAGTTGTCTGTCATATCTTTTCAATTCTGCATCCCTTGGAATGATAAGGGCTGAGATGAGAGCCGTACCAGAGGAAATGACCAGAATGAGAGAGAGCAATGGATTTATTTGGAGCTCGGTCTTCAAAGATTGATGTGAGGGTGCAGTCAAGCAAATCAATATTGTGGAAATGTTGTGGAAAATGAAGTGAATTTTGGATGGTCTTTTTTCCAGGGGTGGAAACAGATGAGGTAGGGTTGGGCTTTGGGAGGTGGATGTGGGGGGAGAGTGATACAAGGAAGTGATCAGAGATTGCTTTCTTTATCTGTTATTGAAGCGAGACCACGTGAGATGGCATGGTCAAGGTTGTCACCGTGAAGATAAATTGGGAAGTTTTCATGGATGGAAAGATTAAGGGAAGATTGGACAGCAATATACTCAGAGAAGGGAGAGATTGATGAGTTGAGATGGAGATTGAAATCACCGAGGAGAAATGTCATGCAGTGCAGAGGCTGAGGGAGCAAAGCAATGAAGATATCTCGGTGAGAATATTTTCATCGCACTTGGGAGGTCGGTAGAGAATGAGGATTTTGATTGAGAGGTGAGAAGGGTGGAGCAGAAGGAGAAAGTGTCAGAGGAGGTGGAGGGGCGACAAGATAGAGGTTTACAGGATTGTGAGTGGCATGGATGGAGTGGATGGTCAGAGGCTTTTTCCCAGGGTGGAGGGGTCGGTTATAGGGGACATGGGTTTAAGGAGCAAGGTGCAAGGTTTGCAGGGGATGTGTGAGGCACAGAGGGTGGTGAGTGCCTGGAACTTGCTGCCGGGGGAGGTGGTGGAAACAGGCATGATAGCGACGTTTAAGAGGCATCTTGACAAATACATGAATCGGATGGGAATAGAGGGATACGGTCCCCAGAAGTGTGGAAGGTTTTAGACAGGCATCAAGATCAGCGCAGACTTGGAGGGCTGAAGGGCCTGTTCCTGTGCTGTGCTGTTCTTTGTTATTTGTTCTTTTTGAGTAGGGGCTCAGGCCAAGGTGTGAACTGGTGATAAGTGCCACACTGCCACCACATCAATCTTCATGGGGATTGTGGTGGAAGGTATAGCCAGGAGGGGAGGCTTCATTGAGGGGGAAAGTGTTATCACCCCTCAGCCAAGTTTCCATTGAGGCCATGATGTCGATGCAATCATCCACAATAACTTCATGGATGGAAAGGGCCTTGAACGGACATTCTGATGGGAGATGTGTAGAGGGATGGTGAGAGTTGATCCACTGGCTGAGTCCATAGGGTCAGCAGTGGGAGGGGTGAGTTGGACGAGAAAGATATTGGAAGATTAGCCCTCAGCGGGTGCACTTGGTGGGAGATTCGGTGAAAGATTAGGATGGGACAATTGGGATTGATGCTCGTAATGAGCGATCGCCGAGTGCCTCGATGACCACTGTGGAGGATGCTGAGAGAGATAAAGTGTTAAGGTGTGGGTTTATCCAATAAAACAGAGACAGAGGGAGTGATCACAGGAGATGTTCCAGATTAGTTTAATTTTATTCTCAATGTATTATTATCTTAAAGGATTTTCTGCATAAGGCAGTTGTTCTACGTTTACAAAAGGTACCTTACATTCAATGCAAACTCAATCTAATCATCTCAGTTTGTCTTTAAAACAACCTGATTGCAGAGACTGAGTGGAGAGAGGCTGGGTTCATGTGTGGCTTATGTGTGAAAATCTTCCATTTTCCTCGTTATTTTATAATTTTAGAAAGTACAGTGAAGGGATATTTCACCCCATTCTTCAGTTCCTCTCTAAACTTACTCTGGGTCACAGCGTAAATAAAAGTGTTTGTGCAGCAACTCAGGAGTTGAAGGATAACCGCAAGGTGGTCGACAATGGGTGACGGAGCATCAGAATCAATCAGGCCCAGCAGAGCAATTCGTGCATCAATTGTAGTCACCAGGAACAGAACCCATAGAAGGATAAAATTTCCCGATATTATAAAAAGTAAAGTGATTGATTTTCTTCTGTTCATTGTCTCTGGATCACTGTGACTCTCCCCACTGACCCGGTCCTGAAGTCTCTTGCGAATTCTGATAGTCACGAGAATGTGCCTGACAGTTAAAATATTGAGCATCAGAATCAGAATAAATGGTACAAACGGGGTGAAAATATAATGTAACAATTCAATTGCTGCCCATACTGGTGAAAGCAGAACACTCCAGGGAATAATGCAGAGCCAGGGGCCTCGAAAACTGAAATAGCTGCTTGAAAGCATAAAGTACCAGAAAATATTCTTCACACAGAACAACACAGACATTGTTCCAATAATCACAGCTGCTGATTTCTCAGTGCAATATTTAGTTTTCAGTTTCTGGCAGCAAATGGCCACAAATCGATCAAAGGTGAAAGCGACGGTGAACCAGACAGAACAGTCTGTTGCTGCATAAAGTAGGACGGCGTGGATATTACACACTGGAATATCAAACAGAAATCTAAACATTCTACGATAACTAATGGGAATTTGCCTCAGTATCACATCGAAGATAATGACCAGTAGATCCGCCGCTGCCATGGCCACCAAGTAACGAGTGACACATCTGGAGAGACCACACTTTCCCCGAGACAGGATCATAATCGTCACTAAGTTAACTGTAAGGAAGAGGAAAAACAGGGACATTATACATCAGGATGGGAACAGGAATATCAATATGGTGCATCAATGGGTAGAATAAACTACATTCTGCGATGGAATACAATGTGATAGAACTTCAGGATAGCAAAAAGACTTTGCACCGACTATCTGTAATAATAAAACCAAAGAGATCAATTCTTGGTCTGGTCAGATACAATAGGAATCAGTTACCAGGAGATATGATGGGGCAATTACCAGGATCCCTCTCCTGATCAGTGACCCTTGGATATGCTGAGGTTTTAATCCCCTGGCTTCTGCTGCAGCTGATTCATGACCATGGGATTCCAGGAAGGTGTGTTGCATCCCTGGTGCAAGGGTCATGGATATCACCGAGCGGCTACAGGACATTCTAGAGGGCGAGGGAGCACAGCCAGAGGTCATAGTCTACATTAGTACCAACAATATAGGAAAGGGAGTGATGAGGTCCTGCAGGCTGAGTTGAGGCAGCTCGGAACGAGATTAGCAAGCAGGAGCTCAATGGTAGCAATCTCCGGAATACTCCGAAGGCCACGTGCAAGCAAGTATTGAAATAGAAAAATACACCAAATGGATGTGTGGCTGGAGAGATGGTGCAGGAGGGAGGGCTTCAGATTCCTGGGGCTTTGGGATCAGTTCTGGTGACTGTGGGACCTGTACAAGCCAGACGATCTGCACCTGAAAAGGACTGGGACAAATATCCTTGCAGGAAGTTTTGCTAGTGCTGTTGAGGATGGTTTAAACTAGTGTGGCAGGGGGATGGGAACCTAAGCACAGTCTTAGATAGGACAATTTCAGGACACGGAACCGGAGGCAGAAAATTTGTGAGTGACTCTGAAACACAGAAGAAGCAAAGGTTAAAAAGTTGCAGCACAGGAATTTGGCAGTGTTAAAGAGTATTTATTTAAATGCAATAAGTAAAGTAAATAAAGCCGATGAACTGCGAGCATAAATTGACACATGGCAACATGATATCGTTGCTAAACTTGGCTTAAGGAGGGGCAAGAATGGCAACTCAACATCCCTAGATATAGAGTTTTCAGGCAGGATAGAGAGGGAGATAAAAAAAAGGAGGGGTGCAGCATTATTTGTTAAGGAATCAATAACAGCTTTGAGGAGGGATAATATGCTAAATGAATCATCAATGAGGCCATATGGGTGGAGCTCAGAAATAAAAAAGGGCCAGCCAAACTACGAGATGTGTACTATAGACACAGGTAGGAGAACAAATATTAAGACAAATTTCTGAGTGCAAAATCTAGAGAGCAATAATAGTTGGGGATTTCAACTACCCCAATATCAACTGAGATCCAAACAGTGTGAAGGGCACAGAGGGGACAAAATTCTTGAACTACAAGAGAACTTTTTTAGCCAGCACATAACACGCCCAATGAGAGAGGGCACAGTTCGAGATTTAGTCTTCACCAATGAAGCTGGGCAAGTGGATGAAATAACAATGGGTGACCATTTTGGAGATAGTTAGTTTTTGCATAATCATGGAAAAGGACAAAAATAAAACAGGAGTAAAAGTTCGAAATTGGAGGAAGGCAAATTTTAAGAAACTGAGAGGTGACCTGGCGAAAGTGGACTGGATACAGCGACTTGAAGGAAAATCAGTGGCAAACCAGTGGGAGACATTCAAAAGCGAGATACTAGAGGCACCACAAAGACAAAGGGTGGTTCTGCCAAAAAAGGAGCCTCTTGGTTATCTTGAAGCATACAGAGTAAGTTAAGGCAGAAAAAGAAAGCTTATGACAATCACAAAAATCTGAATACTTTAGAAAGCCGAGAGGAGAATAGATAGTGCAGACGTGAAGTAAAAAAGGAAATTATAAAAGCAAAGAGAGGACATACCATGGAGAAGGTCATGAAAGCTAGTGAGTTCAAGGGAGGGAACACGGATATCCTGGAGCATATCAACATTACAAAGGAGGAGGTGTTGGAGGTTTTGAAGTGCATTAAGGTGGATAAATCCCCAGGGCCTGACCAGGTGTATCCCAGCATGCTCTGGGAAGCAAGGGTGGAGATTGCTGGGGCCCTGGCAGAGATTTTTGTATCATCGTTAGGCACGAGTGAGGTACCGGAAGACTGGAGGATAGCTAATGTTGTGCCTTTATTTAAGAAGGGCAGCAGGGATAAGCGAGGGAACTACAGCCCGGTGAGCTTAATATCAGTGGTGGGAAAGTTATTGGAAGGGATTCTGAGAGACAGGATTTATAAGGATCTGGAAAGGCATGGTCTGATTAGGGATAGTCAGCATGGCTTTGTGCATGGGAAATCATGTCTCACGAATTTGATTGAGTTTTCCAAGGAGGTGACCAAAAGGATTGATGAGGGCAGGGCGATGGACGTTGTCTACATGGACTTTAGCAAGGCCTTTGACAAGGTCCCGCGTGGTAGGCTGGTCCAGAAGGTTCAAATACATGGGATCCAGGGTGAGCTAGGAAATTGGATAGAAAATTGGCTTGGTGATAGGAGGCAGAGGGTGGTAGTGGCGGGTTGTTTTTCAGATTGGAGGCCAGTGACCAGTGGTGTGCCGCAGGGATCGGTGCTGGGCCCTCTGTCATTTGTCATATATATTAATGAAGTGGATGTGAATGTGAGGGGCATGATTAGTAAGTTTGCAGATGACACCCAAATTGGTGGAAGAGTGGACAGTGAAGAAGGTTGGCTAAGGTTACAACAGGATATCGATCGACTGGGAAAGTGGGCAAAGGACTGGCAAATGGAATTTAACACAGACAAGTGTGAAGTGATGCATTTTGGGAAGTTAAACAAGGGCAGGACATATACAGTGAATGGCAGGGCCCTGGGGAGTGTTGTTGAACAGAGAGACCTTGGGGTGCAAGTACATAGTTCCCTGAAAGTGGCAACACAGGTGGACAGGGTGGTGACGAAGGCGTATGGCATATTTGCCTTCATCGGCTGAAGCATTGAGTACAAGAGTTGGGATGTCATGTTACAGTTGTACATAACGTTGGTTGGGCCGCATTTGGAGTAGTGTGTGCAGTTCTGGTCTCCGCACCACAGGAAAGATGTGATTAAGCTAGAGAGGGTGCAGAAAAAATTCACAAGGATGTTGCCTGGTTTGGAGGGCATGAGTTATAAAGAGAGATTGGATAGGCTGGGTCTGTTTTCCCTGGAGCGACGTAGGCTGAGAGGGGACACGATCGAGGTATATAAAATTATGAGAGGCATAGATATGGTAGATAGCCAGAGTCTGTTTCCCATGGTAGGTGTGACTAAAACTAGAGGGCACAGATTTAAGGTGAGAGGGAGAAGATTTAAAGGGGATCAAAGGGGTAAATGTTTGACACAAAGAATAGTGGGTATCTGGAATGAGCTGCCTGAGGAGGTGGTGGAGGCAGGAACAGTAGCGACATTTAAGAGGCATCTGAACAGGTACTTGAATGAGCAAGGCATAGAGGGATATGGAATTAATGCAGGCAGATGGGATCAGTATAGACAGGCATTATGGTCGGCATGGACGCGGTGGGCCGAACGGCCTGTTTCTATGCTGATGGACTCGATGACTCTGACAAGAAATCGGAGCAGGAGTAGACCACATAGCCCATCGAGCCTGCTCCGCCATTCAGTATGATTAAGGCTGATCTTGGGCTTCAATTCCACTTTTTTTTTTCTTCATTCATGGGATGCGGGCGTCGCTGGCCAGGCCAGCATTTATTGCCCATCCCTCATTGCCCTTGAGAAGGTGTGGTGAGCTGCCTTCTTGAACTAATGCAGTCCATTTGGGGTAAGTATACCCACAGTGCTGTTCGGAAGGGAGTTCCAGGAATTTGATCCAGCGACAGTGAAGGAACGGCGAAATAGTTCCAAGTCAGGATGGTGAGTGACTTGGAGGGGAACTTGCAGGTCGTGGTGTTCCCATGTATTTGCTGCCCTTGTCCTTCTAGTTGGCAGAGGTCGCGGGTTTGGAAGGTGCTGTCTAAGGAGCATTGCTGCAGTGCATCTTGTAGACGGTATACACTGCTGCCACTGTGCGTCGGTGGTGGAGGGAGTGAATGTTTGTAGATGGGGTGCCAATCAAGCGGGCTGCTTTGTCCTGGATAGTGTCGAGCATCTTGAGTGTTGTTGGAGCTGCACCCATCCAGGCAAGTGGAGAGTATTCCATCACACTTCTGACTTGTGCCTTGTCGATGGCTTTGGGGAGTCAGAAGGTGAATTACTCGCCTCAGGATTCCTAGCCTCTGACCTGCTCTTGTAGCCACGGTATTTATATGACTACTCCAGTTCAGTTTCTGGTCAATGGTAGCCCCTAAGATGTTGGTAGTGGGGGATTCAGCGATGGTAATGCCATTGAATGTCAAGGGGAGACGGTTAGATTCTCTCTTGTTGGAGATGGTCATTGCCTGGCACTTGTGTGGCGCGAATGTACTTGCCACTTATCAGCCCAAGCCTGGATATTGTCCAGGTCTTCCTGAATTTCTACACAGACTGCTTCAGTATCTGAGGATTGACGAATGGTGCTGAACATTGTGCAATCATCCGCGAATATCCCCACTTCTGACCTTATGATTGAAGGAAGGTGATTGATGAAGCAGCTGAAGATGGTTGGGCCTAGGACACTACCCTGAGGAACTCCTGCAGTGATGTCCTGTAGCTCAGATGATTGACCTCCAACAACCACAACCATCTTCCCTTGCGCTAGGTATGACTCCAGCCTGCGGAGGGTTTTCCCCCTGATTCGCATTGACCTCTGTTTTGTTAGGGCTCCTTGATGCCATACTCGGTCAAATGCTGCCTTGATGTCAAGGGCAGTCACTCTCACCTCACCTCTTGAGTTCAGCCCTTTTGTCCGTGTTTGAACCAAGGCTGTAATGAGGTCAGGAGCTGAGTGGCCCTGGCGGAACCCAAACAGAGCGTCACTAAGCAGGTTATTGCTAAGCAAGTGCCGCTTGATGGCACTGTTGATGACACCTTCCATCACTTTACTGATGATAGGGAGTGGGCTGATGTGCCGGTAATTGGCTGGGTTGGATTTGTCCTGCTTTTTGTATACAGGACATAACTGTGCAATTTTCCACATTACAGGGTAGATGCCAGTGTTGTAGCTGTACTGGAACTGTTTGGCTAAGGGCTCGGCAAGTTCTGGAGCACAGGTCTTCAGTACTATTGCTGGAATATTGTCAGGGCCCATCGCTTTTGAAGTATCCAGTGCCTTCATTCGTTTCTTGATATCACGCGGAGTGAATCGAATTGGCTGAATTCTGGCATCTGTGATGCTGGGGACTTCAGGAGGAGGCCGAGATGGATCATCAACTCAGCACATCTGGCTGATGCTTGTTGCAAATGCTTCTGCCTTATCTTTCGCACTGATGTGCTGGGCACCCCCATCATTGAGGATGGGGATATTTGTGGAGCCACCTCCTCCAGTTAGTTGTTTAATTGTCCACCACCATTCATGGCTGGATGTGGCAGGACTGCAGAGCTTAGATCTGATCCGTTGGTTATGGCATCGCTTAGCTCTGTCTATCGCATGCTGCTTACACAGTTTGGCACGCAGAGAGTCCTGTATTGTAGCTTCACCAGGTTTACACCTCATTTTGAGGTATGCCTGGTGCTGCTCCTGGCATGCCCTCCTGCACTCTTCATTGAACCAGGGTTGGTCTCCTGGCTTGATGGTAATGGTAGAGTGGGGGATATGCCGGGCCATGAGGTTACAGATTGTGGTTGAGTACAATTCTGCTGCTGCTGATATCCCACAGCGCCTCATGGATGCCCAATTTTGCATTGCTAGATCTGTTCAAAATCCATCCCATTTAGCATGGTGAGAGTGCCACACAACACGATGGATGGAATCCTCAATGTGAAGGCGGGACTTCGTCTCCACAAGGACTGTGTGGTGGTCACTCCTACCAATACAGTCATGGACAGAAGCATCTGCAGCAGGCAGATTGGTGAGGACGAGGTCAAGTATGTTTTTCCCTCATGTTGGTTCCCCCAACTCCTGCTGCAGAGCGAGTCAAGCAGCTATGTCCTACAGGACTCGGCCAGCTCGGTCAGGAGTGGTGCTATCGAACCACTCTTGGTGATGGACATTGAAGTCCCACACCCAGAGTACATTTTGTGCCCTTGCCACCCTCAGTGTTTCCTCCAAGTGGTGTCCAACATGGTCGAGTACTGAGTCATCAGCTGAGGGAGGGCGGTAGGTGGTAATCAGTAGGAGGTTACCTTGCCCATGTTTGACCTGATGCCATATGACTTTGTGGGGTCCGGAGACCGGACCCCTGGGGTCCGGACTCCCAGGGCAAATCCCTCCCTACTGTATACCACTGTGCCACCACCTCTGATGGGTCTGTCCTGCTGGTGGGACAGGACATCCCCAGGGATAGTGATTGCAGTGTCTCGGACAGGAGTTACTCTTCCTTTTTATGTACTTTTTAAAGTTCTTATAATTTGTTTTATATTGCTGGCTGGTTTACTCTCATATTCTATTTTTTCCCTTTTTATCAACTTTTTGGTGGCCCTTTGCTGGTTTCTAAAACACTCCCAATCCTCATACCTGCAACTAATTTTGTAACATCATCAGCCTCTTCTTTTAGTCTAATACTCTCCTTAACTTCCTGAGTGAGCCACAGATGTGTCTTCCTTGATGAATCTTTGTTTTTGAATGGAATGTGCTTTTGTTGAAACCTTTGAATTGTTTCTTTAAATGTTTCCCACTCTTCATTTACCACCATACCTTCCAGTCTGTTTACCCAATTAACCTTAGCAGGTTTTTCTAAATTTAAGATTCATGTTTGTGATTGAAATGTGTCACTTTCAAACTTAACATGAAATTCAATGGTATTAAGATCACTATTTCCCAGTGGATCTTTTACTATGACATTGCTTATTAACCCTGCTTTTGTTACACAATGCGAGATCTACGATAGCTTTATGCCCAGTTAGTTCCAAAACATATTCCACAAATTCATCTTCTGGACCACTGTTGCCAATTTGATTGTCCCAATCTATATGCAGATTAAATTCACCAACAATTAATACATCACCTTTTTTACCTGCTTCAGTAATAACCAGTTTAATGTTCTGTCCAGTAATATAACTACTGTTAGGGGGCCTGTAAACTACTCCCACAAGTGTTTTCTGACTCCTGCTATTCCTAACTTCCACCCAGACTGATTCTACTTCATGATCTTCTGAGGCCAGACCCCTTCTTATGAATGTCATTATGTCATCCTTCATTATCAGGGCTACCTCTCCTCCTTTGCCATTCTGTCTGTCTCTCTGAAATATTGTGTATCCCAGAATATTCATTTCCAAACCTTGATCTCCTTGTAACCATGTCTCAGTAATGGCAATTCGATCCAGATCATTTACCTCTGTTCTTGCCACTAGTCCATCTGTCTTATTACAGATACTTCATGCATTCGGATAATGGAACTTTAATTTCATTTTTTACCTCTGTTCCGAGCCTCCTCAATCTATCCTCATAGGATAATCCCACCATCCCTGGAATTAGTTTGGTGAACCTTCATTGTGCTCTTTCAATGGCAAGTATATCCGTCCTTCGGTATGGAGACCAAAACCATACGCAATATTCCAGGTGCGGTCTTACCGAGGCTTTATAGAATTGCAGCAAGACATCTTTACTCCTGTACTCAAATCCTTTTGCAATATAGGCCAACATATCATTTGTCTTCCCAATTGATTGCTGCACCTGCATGTTAGCTTTCAGTGACTCGCGAGCAAGGACACCCAAGTTCCTTTGGACATCAACATTTCCCAATCTCGCACCATTTATGAAATACCCTGCATTTCTGTTTTTTCTACCAAAGTGGATAACTTCACATTTTTCCACTTTATATTCCATCTGCCATGTTCTTGCCCACTCACTTAGCCTGTCTAAATCCCCTTGAAGTCTCTTTGCATTCTCCTCACAACTTACATTCCCACCTAGTTTTGTGCCATCAACAAATTTGGAATTATTACACTTGGTCCTCATATCTAAATTGCAGATTGTGAACAGCTGGGGACTAAGCACTGATCCGAAAAATAACTCGGCTGTTGCCTGCCATCCAGAGAAAGACCCATTTATTCCTACTCTCTGTCTTCTGTCCATTAACCAATTCTCAATCCATGCCAGTACATTACCCTTAATTCCCATGTGTTCTAATTTTGCTTACGAACCTCTTGTGTGGGACCTTACCGAAAGCCTTCTGAAAATCCAAATACACCAATTGACAGGTTACAATATACAATTATCCAATTGTTCATCCATCCGCCTGTCTGCAGGGGCGCCTGCCTCCTTAACTGTCTGTATGTCTGCCTGAGGGGGCACCTGTCTGCCTGTCTGTCTGGCTGTGTGCAGAGGTTGGGGGCTGCGATTAGGGACCAAAACGGAAACAAACGTTTGGACATGGCTGAGGTACAAAATGAGGAATTAGATCCAGTCAAACTCATTTAAAGAGGAGATAGTTGAGATGCTGGGTGAGCTAAACATTGATAAATGGGAGGCACTGGTGTTGACTGGACTGAAGATCAATGAGTCACCACGTCTGGATGGTTGCTTCGGGAAATTAGGATGGAAATTGCAGAGGTACTGACTGTAATCTTCCAATCCTTCTTAGATACTGGAGTGGTTTCTGAGGGTTGGAGAATTGTAAATGTTACACCCTGTTCAACAAAGGGTGTCAGGATAAACCCAGCAGATACAGGCCAGTCAGTTTAACCTCAGTGGTGTGAAAGGTTTTAAGATAATAATCCAGGACAAAATTAATAGTCACAAGTAAGGATTAATTCATGAAAGTCAGAATGGACTTAATAAAGACAAATCGTGTTCAGATAAGTTGACTGAATTTTTTAACCAGGTTACAGAAAGGGTTGAAGAGGGTGATGTGGTTGATGTGGTGTAGATAGACTTCCAAAAGGCATTTGATAAAGTGCCACATTACAGGCTTGTCAGCACCATTGAACCCATGGACTAGAAGGGTCTCTGGTGACATGTAGATAAAATTAGATCAGTGAGAGAAAACCGAGATGATGGTGAACAGTTGCTTTTTTTTGATTGGAGGAAAGAAAACATTGCCGTTCCCCAGGGACAGGTACTCAGACCACTGCTTTTCATGATTTCCATTCATGAATTGTACTTGAGTGTAAAGGGCACAATTTCAAAATGTGAAGAAGACACAAAACGTAGAAGTACTGTGAACTGTGCGACAGACAGAGCAAAGTGATCCCACAACGAACTGCTCAGATCAAAGCTTTGCAGTCCTGCCAGATGCAGTCATGAATGGTGGTGGACAATTAAACAACTAACCAGAGGAGGGGGCTCCACAAACATCACCATCCTCAATGATGGGGAGCCCAGCATGTCAGTGCAAAAAAAAGGCTGAAATATTTGCAACCACCTTCAGACAGAAGTGTTGAGTGGATGATCCATCTCAGCCTCCCCCAAGATCCCCAGCATCACAGATACCAGTCTTCAGCCAATTCAATTCACTGCACATGATATCAAGAAATAGCTGAAGGTGCTGGATACAGAAATGGTTATTGGCTCCTGGCTGTATCACTGAAGAATTTGCGCAACAGTGAGCTGTGCCCCAGCCAAGGTACTCCAGTACAGCTACAATCCTGGCATCTACCCAACAAAGTAGAAAATTGCCCAGGTGTGTACTGTTCACAAAAAGCAGTGCAATAAAATCTGACCGTGTATCGCCCCATTAGTCTACTCTCAATTGTCAGTAGAGTGATGGAAGATGTCATTGACAATGCTATCAAGCAGCACTTACACAGCAATAACCCGCTCATTGATGCTCAGTGAGATTTTGCCAGGGATACTTGGCTCGGACCTCATGACAGCCTTGGTCCAATCATGGACACAAGAGCTGAATTTGAGAGGTGAGGTGAGAGCTGCTGCCCTTGACATCAGAGCAGCATTTGACCCAGTGTGGCATCAAGGAGTCTCATTGAAGTCAACAGAAATCAGGGGAAAATACTCCACTGGTGAGAATAATATCTAACACAAAGAAAAGAAAGAAGATTATGGTTGTTGGAGGTCAAATATCTCAGCCCCAGGACATCTCCATGTGTTTTTCTCAGGGTAGTATCCTGGCCCCAATCATCCTAAGCTGTTTCATCAATGACCTTCCCTCTAACATAAGATCAGAGGGGATTGTCAGAAGGTGGGTGTTCACTGATAATTCCACCATGATCAGTACAATTCACAATTCCTCAGAGACTGAAGTAGTCCGTGCCGACTTGCAGCAAGACCTGAACAACATTCAAGCTTGGGCGGATAAGTGACAAGTGACAGTCGTGCCACACCACTGCCAGACAATGACCATCTCCAACAAAGTGAATCTAACCCTCTCCTCTTGACATTCAACTGCATTGCCATCACTGAATCCCTCACCATCAACAAACTTCCTGGGGGTTACCATTGACCAGAAGCTTAACTGGACCAGCAATATAAATACTGTGACTACAAAGCGAGTCAAAGGCTGGGGATTCTGTGGTGAGTAACTCACCTCCCGAGTCTCAAAGCCTTTTAACCAGCTACAAGGCAGAAGTCTGGAGTGGCATTGAATATTCTCCACTTGCCTGGATGAGTGCGGCTCCAACAACACTCAACACCATCCAGGACAAAGCAGCCCATTTAATCGGCATCCTATCCAACACCTTAAACATTCACTCCCTCCACCAGTGCACAGTGGCAACAGCATGTACCATCTACAAGATGCACTGCAGCAACTCACCAAACATCTTTTGTCAGCACCTTCCAAACTGTGACCTCTACCAAATGAGAGGAAGGGCAGCAGATCAATGGGAACACCACGTCCTGCAAGCTCCTCTCCAAGTCACACACCGTCCTGACTTGGAAATATATCCTTCACTGTCACTGGGTCAAAATCCTGGAACTCCCTCAATAAAAGGGGTGTGTTGGGGTACATACACCACATGCATTGCAGCGGTTCAAGAAAGCAGCTCACCACCACCTTCTCACGGGCAAGTTGGGATGGGTAATAAATACTGGCCTTGCTAGCAATGCCCACATCCATAAAATGAATAAAAAATGGATAGTGATAAACACACTTACAGCACAACAATTTTGAAGATTAAGATGAAATGATGAGTCATTATTTTCCTTTGCAAACTTTGTGAAAAATATTCCCCCTTACCTTTGTTGTGTTTTAAAAAAAAAATTCTGCATTACCTGGATAACTGCAGTTTGGGTCAGTTCCCCAGTGTATATTAGTAAATGGTTATTTCCTTCATGATGGAACTTCATGTCACAGAAAAAATGAAATTCCTTTTTGAACAACACAATGGTGGGATTATAAAAAGCTAGAATACGAAGAATTGTGAGGTGATGCATTTTAGCAGAAGGAATAGGGTGAGGAAATATATATTAATGGCCCTGTTCTACAGAGTGTGGAGGGTCAGAGGAATCTGGGGGTGTATGTACATCAACTTTTGAAGTTGGCAGGACATATTGAGAGAATGGTTCGCAAAGCAGATGGGATTTGGGGCTTCATAAGTATTGAGTACAAAAGCAGGGAAGTTATTCTGAAATAAAGGCAAAATACTGTGGATGCTGGAAATCTGAAATCAAAAAAGCAAGTGCAAGAAATAATCAGCAGGTCTGGCAGCATCTGTGGAGAGAAAAGCAGAGTTAGCATTTCAGATCTGTGACCTTTCATCAGAAGTTCTGATGAGATGCTGCCAGACCTGCTGAGTATTTCCAGAACTTTCTGAAGTTATTCTGAACCTTTGCAAAGCTCTGCTTCGGCCTCAGCTAGAGCTCTGCATCCAGTGCTGGTCACCATTCTTTATAAAAGATGTGAGGGTCATTGAGAGGGTGCAGAGGAGATTTACCAGAATGGTTCTGGGGATGGAGGAATTTAGTTACAAAGTTAGGTTGGAAAAGATAGGATTGTTCTCCCTGGAGCAAAGGAGTTTGAGGGGGAGATTTAATAGAGATGTACAAGATCATGACAGGCTTAGATAAGCTAGACAGGGAAAAACTGTTCCCATTAACTAATGGTACAAGGACTAGGGGACACAGAGTGAAGGTTTTGGACAAGACATGCAGGAGGAATGTGAGGAAGGACTTTTGTACACAGTGAGCGGTAATGGTCTGGAACTCACTGCCCATGAGGGAGGTGGAAGTGGAAACAATCAATGATTTCAAAAGGAAATTGGATGGGCAATTGAGGAAATAAACTTGCTGGGATACGGGGATCGAGCAGGGGAATGGGACTGACTGGATTTGTCCGGAGAGAGCCGACACAGACTGAATGGGACGAATAACCTCCTTCAGTGCCGTAAATGATTCTGCATCTCTATGAATTCAACAGGTCATAGACAGGCTAGTGGAATGGACGGAGATGTGGCAGATAAAATTTAACACACAATCGTGCCAAATGATACATGTTGGAGGAAGAACAGTGTGAACAATGGGCTGCATTTTACATGTCTGCTGTTGAAATCGACAGCGGACGTAAACTATGGTGATCCGCCCACGTGGACCACACGTCACGGAGCCGTCGTGATATTAAATGCGGCGGCTCATTTAAATGGCCGGGGCATATTCCACCCGTGATGATGTGGATGGGATTAGGTGATCTGTCCCCAGTAATTGTGTCAGCAGCCTGTACACAGGTGCTGATGCCATTTTTAAAGGGCTTTGAGCCCTTCCATTTAATTTTAATACTTAAAGATATAGTGAATTGAAATTGTGTTGAAAAAATTAAATATATGTTCCTTGCCTCACACCCCGTCCCCCAATAACCAGAGAATTCATTCCTTGCCCTCTCCCCCCAACAAAAATACTTACCTTGTGCACCTGACCTTCCCCACCCCACAGTTCATAAACTTTTAACTGCTCTCCTTCTCACCATCCCCTACACCAGTCACATTAGTTTGACCCCGCTCCCCCTCACCACCACACTGAAATCTTAACTTCTCTCCCACCCCTCGCTCCCCACCCATGTTCCACCTCGGATCCCTGAATGTGGATCCAAAGACACGGGAGTGCCGGCCACCTGCACCAAGATCACTCTGGGATGGATGGCGGGAGCGGTTAAGTATTTTAATGAAATAACATATTTAAATTTGGCTCCCGTCGCTGAGCGGCCAGGGGGCCGCCACGAGGCCTCGCTGCTGCCGGCAATATCGAGCTGGATCTTCCAGGTGTCAAGGCCCATGGTGGGCCTCTGCTGGAAGCATTTTCCACCGCCACCCACTCCCCCCCATCAACCCCCACCGCGGCCCGACGTCGGGTGCCTGTAAAATTCACCCCAATATTAACTAAAGGGTACAGTTTTAAAGGGGATGGTGAACAGAGGGGGCTCGGGGTAAATGTGCACAACTCATTGAAGTTGGTAGAGCACATTGAGAAAGGAATTCAAAAGCTATTCGGGTCCTGAACTTGAAATAGAGGCAGAGTATATAAAAACAAGGAAATTATAGAGAACTTCTATAAAACACTGGCTCAACCACAACTGGTGTATTGTGCCCCATTTTGGGAACCGCACTTTAGGAAGGATGTGAAGGCCTTGGGGGCGGGGTGGGTGGTGAGTGTAGAAGAGATTTATGAGAATGGTTCCAGGGATAAGGGACTTCAGTTTCAGGGAGACATTGGAGAAACTGGGCTTGTTCTCCTTAGTGCATTGAAGTGTGAGAAAGATTCTGATGAAAGATCAGAGACCTGAAACTCAGCTTTTCTCTCCACAGGTGCTGCCTGACCTGCTGAGTATTTACAGCATTTTCTGTTTTAGTTTCAGATTTTCAGCATCTGCAGTATTTTGCTTTGGTGGAAGGGTGAAAGATTTGATAGACGTTTTCAAAATCATGAGGGCAGAGACAGAGCAGATATAAATAAACTGTTCCCATTGGTGAAAGGATTGAGAGCTAGAGGACACAGGTATAAGGTGATTGACAAAATATCCAGAGACGACATGAGGGAGAACTTGTTACCTGGCGAGGGGTAAGGATCTGGAATGAACTGTCTGAAAGGGTGGTTGAGGCTGATTCAATAGGAGGTTTGAAAAGGGAATTGGGTTAGTATATGAAGGAAAAGAAATTGCAGGGATCTGGGGAAGGTGGGGGAGGGACGAGGTGGATTGCTCTTGCAGAGCCAGCAGATACTCGGTGGGCCACATGCCCTCTTCCTGTGCTGTAAACATTCTATCTCTCTATCTATCTATCTATCTATCTATCTATCTATCTATCTATCTATCTATCTATCTATCTGTCAATCTATCTATCTATCTATCTAATAATTCACACAATGGGAGAATTTATACTTATATTACAAAGCTATTCTGATGAACAGTCACTATCAAGGGGTTGATGCTGTAACTGATGCTGAGATCTGCTCCCTCGGGTTTGAGAATGTATCAGGATGGAAGTGGAACAATATTAATCTGGTGCTTTCCATCTGTGAGTGAGAACTGAATAGATTTCCACTTAATTGAGGGAATATGAATCAATAAAATGAGAAAGGAATCTGCTTCACACATTACTCCATTTACAATCAATTGAAAGTAAAATCAGTTGGAATGATTTATCACCAATTGCAACTTTATATCATTAATCTTATCCAATAGACCTTAAGTTATCCTTAAAGCCATGTCTACACTTTATATCAATTAAGCAGCTCCTGTCCGGCGTGCAATGATAATCGGGGTGGGGGACAGACCCTTCACCAGGAGTAAAACCCGCCTGATTATCCTCCTCTTAAAATCAATGCAATGAATATCAGTCTGCCTCTGTAAAGGACGTGCAATCCTTCTCCATCATTTTTTTTAAAACTGAACTGCCCTCTTCAGGCATTATTTAACACCCAGATGGTAAAGAGTAAAATCTACTCCCAGGACTCAATGCAGAGAGCAGACTGTTCATCAAATAAATCACCAAGTAACATTGTAGAGGGAACAATGTACTTCCAGTCACACAGCAAGGAGAATAAACTGAATACATAAAAATGTTGGATGTGAAAACTTGCATAATGAAGACAGTGTTTACAGTTAAACAACATTGACATAATGAAATAAAGATATGGTTACTTACAAGGAACACCGACAGCATCTCGCAGAGTAAGGAATAGAATTGATGTGTTTACTCTATCACTACCCAGACATAAAACTTACCAGGAACACCAATAACAGCGAGGGTGGGATAATAAATCTCCTGTATATCCACAAGTGCCTGAATAACCAAATCTTCTAGTGAATAAATCCAATGCATTTTTTCCATTTCTGCGGAATGTTGCTCCCAGTTTGTGCTGGAGACCAAACTCTTACTGACTCTGTAACTGAGCGAAGACCCATATATAAGGCAGGAGAAATCTCCATTGACATAATTACAAGGCAAGGAGACTGACATTACTTATAGTGACTGAATAAAAAGATTCTGTTAATCTCTTTACACAACACATTACAATATCATAAATTATATTTTGCCACATATTGCACAATGGAAAGTGAATCTCCCCAGAGTCCACGAAAGAACAGACTGGGTGAAATCCACAGTCTGACAGCATTGGGTGCAGTGAGAACAGATTTATTTACAGGTTTCCTCATATTTCTGTGATCTAACGTGCTTTTGTAATTTCAGAGAATTTCTATCCAATTCACAGGGTGGACTTTAAATTCAGCCAATGAGACCAAACCATGTGATATAGCCCCGAGAATATTCTTTACTCATTTCTGGTCAAACATAATCCGAAAGTGCTGTCACACTCCAAGACCCTAAAGATTGTGCACACATGATCTGGAATTACTCCAAGAAATAAACAACAATTGACCCGACACATAGTCATATGTGACCATGTCGCTGCTCTAAACATTGAAACATTCCTGAGGATTCCCTACAAGTATTGATTCCCATCCAGAGACCCATGTGCTTAGATTCCAAGAGCCCTGTCTGTATAAATGGTGATGCAATCATTGGTTTAACAGAAAAGCTCAAAATAATGAGGGATTTTGACAGAATCGAGAGGGAGGAACTGTTTCCACTGGCAGGATGACACAGACTGAGAACAATTTGCCAACAATCCAGGGAGGATATGAGGTGAAACTTGATGTGGTGATTTGTTGTGAGCTGGACTGCAGTATCTGTGAAAGTAGGAAGCAGATCCAAGAGTAACTTTCCAAAGGAAGTGGATATATATTGAAAAGGAGATATTTGCATGGCGATGGGGGAATAGCAGCAGAGAGGTAATAATTGAATTTCTCTTTCAAGGAGAGGGCACAGAGTCCTTCTGTGTGGAATGATTAAATGACTGTCTATAAACAAATTACATTTGTATAGTGCCTTTAAAGTAATAAAACATCCCAAGGTACTGCACAGGAGCATTTAAAACAACATTTGACACCGAGCAGCAGAAGGAGATATCAGGTCAGATGAGAAAATGCCTGGACAAAGTGGCAGGTTTTAAGGAGAGTCTTAAAGGAGGAAAGCGAGGCAGAGATTTTGGGAGGGAATTCCAACGCTTAGGGTCGAGGCAGCTGAATGCATGGCCAGCAATGGTGGAACGATTAAACCCAGCGATGCTCAAAAGGCCAGAATTATAAGTGCACAGATTTTTTGGAGGGTTTGGGGGTCTGGAGGAGATTACAGAGATAGGGAGGAGCGAGGTGATGGAGGGATTTGAAAATAAGGATGAGGATTTGGTGTGAGTTGGTGTGAGTTAGGACACGGGAAACAGGCTTTTGGGTGACCTGAAGTTGAAGGAGAGGAGATTCTGGGAGACCTGCCAGCAATGCATTGGAATAGTCAAGTCGAGAGGTAACAAAGGCATGAATGAGGGTTTCAGTGGCAGATGAGCTGAGACAGAGGTGAAGTCAGGCGAAGTCACAGAGGTGAAATTAGCCATGGGTCCTAGCTATGCCTGCCTTTTTGTGGCATCTGTGGAACATTCCTTGTTCCTGTCTGACTTGGGCCTCTTCCCTCACCTCTTTTTCGGTTTATTGATGACTGTATTGGTGCCATTTTCTGCTTTTGTCCTGAACTAGAAAACGTCATCAACTTTGCTTCCAATTTCCACCCTTCTCTCACCTTCACATGGTTCATATCCAACTCTTCTCTTCCCTTCCTCGACCTTTCTGTCTCCATTTCTGAGAATAGATTTTCAACAAATATTTATTAAAAGCCCACTGACTCCTACACCTACCTCAATGACACTTCCTCATACCCTGCTTCCTGTAAAGGCTCCATTCCATTCTCCCCATTTTTCTATTTCTGTTGCTTCAGTTCTGATGATGTAACCTTCCATACCAGTGCTTCTGATTTGTTTTTCTTTGACCTGAACTGATGATTTCCCCCACTGTGATTGACAGGGACCTCAACTTTGTCTGTCCCACTTACCACACTTCTGCTCTCACCCGTTTGCCTACTTCCCAGAGACATGATAGGGTGCCCTTGTTCTCATCTTCCATCCCACAAGGCTCCGTATTCAACAGATCATCCTTCACCATTCCATTGGTTAACCGTGTCAAAGGCTGCAGACCATCAAGAAGGACGAGTCGAGGAGTCACTTGTGACTTTGACAAGAGTTGTGTTTATGCTGTGACAGAGGCAGGAGCCTGATAGGTGGGATTCAAACATAGAGTTCTGGGAAGGATTGGCACGGATTTGGGAGATGATAATCCTTTAAGGACTTTGGAGAGGAAAGGACGTTGGACATGGGGTGATAGTTTGCAAGGTCAAGGAGTTATTTTTGAGGAGAGTTTTGATGATTGCAGATTTAAAGAAGAGAGGGACAGCAGAGGAAGAGAAAGAATCGTTAATAATCTTGGCTAACATAGGGACCAGGAGGGGACGTCGGGTGGTCAGCAGTTTATTGAAAGAGGGTGAAGGGAACAGGGGGTGGGTCTCATGGACAAGATGAACTCAGAAAAGGAACAAGGGGAGATAGGAGAGAACCAGAGAAAGATGTGAGTTGTTCAGAGCTAAGGCTGCAGGGAGTTTAGAGGAAGTTTGTCCTGGTGGGCTAGTGGAAAGAAGGATTTGTGCAATCTCTCCTCCAAAGTTACAAAGAGGTGGGGGAGTGGCATTGTTAATCAGGGATAGTATCACAGCTGCAGAAAGGGAGGTCGTCGAGGAGGGATGGTCGACTGAGTCATTATGGGTGGAAGTCAGAAACAGGAAAGGAGCAGTCACTTTGTTGGGAGTTTTCTATAGACCCCCCAATAGCAACAGAGACACGGAGGAACAGATTGGGAGGCAGATTTTGGAAAGGTGCAGAAGTAACAGGGTTGTAGTCATGGGTGACTTCAACTTCCCTAATATTGATTGGAACCTCCTTAGTGCAAATAGTTTGGATGGAGCAGTTTTTGTCAGGTGTGTCCAGGAAGGTTTCCTGACTCAATATATAGATAGGCCGACTAGAGGGAAGACTATGTTGGACTTGGTACCTGGCAACGAACCAGGCCAGGTGGCAGATCTCTCGGTGGGAGAGCATTTCGGTGAGAGTGATCACAACTCCCTGACCTTTACTATAGTCATGGAGAGGGACAGGAGCAGACGGGATGGGAAAATATTTAATTGGGGGAGGGGGAATTACAATGCTATTCGGCAGGAACTGGGGAGCATAAATTGGGAACAGATGTTCTCAGGGAAATGCACAACAGAAATGTGGAGGTTGTTCAGGGAGCACTTGCTGCGACTGCTGGATAGGTTTGTCCCGATGAGGCAGGGAAGGGATGGTAGGCTGAAGGAACCTTGGATGACAAGAGATGTAGAACAGCTAGTCAAGAGGAAGAAGGAAGCTTACTTAAGGTTGAGGAAGCAAGGATCAAACAGGGCTCTAGAGGGTTACAAGGTAGCCAGGAAGGAACTGAAGAATGGACTTAGGAGAGCTAGAAGGGGACATGAAAAAGTCTTGGCGGGTAGGATTAAGGAAAATCCCAAGGCGTTCTGCACATATGTGAGGAACAAGAGGATGGGCAGGGAGGGGGTAGGGCCGAAAAGGGATAGTGGAGGGAACTTGTGCCTGGAGTCGGAGGAGGTAGGGGAGGTCCTAAATGAATACTTTGCTTCAGTATTCACTGGTAAGAGGGACCTGGTCATTTGTGAGGACAGCATGGAACAGGCTGATATGCTCGAACAGGTTGAGGTTAAGAGGGAGGATGTGCTGGAAATTTTGAATGATATGAGGACAGATAAGTCCCCGGGGCCAGACGGGATATACCCAAGGATATTACGGGAAGCGAGGGAAGAGATTGCTGCGCCTTTGGCGATGATCTTTGCGTCTTCACTGTCCACTGGAGTCGCACTGGATGATTGGAGGGTGGCAAATGTTGTTCCCTTGTTCAAGAAAGGGAATAGGGATATCCCTGGGAATTATAGACCAGTCAGTCTTACGTCGGTGGTGGGCAAATTATTGGAGAGGATTCTGAGAGACAGGATTTATGATTATTTGGAAAAGCATGGTTTGATTAGAGACAGTCAGCATTGCTTTGTGAGGGGCAGGTCATGCCTCACAAGCCTTATTGAATTCTTTGAAGATGTGACAAAACACACTGATGAAGGAAGATTAATGGGTGTGATGTATATGGATTTTAGCAAGGCGTTTGATAAGGTTCCCCATGGTAGGCTCATTCAGAAAGTAAAGAGGCATGGGCTTCAGGGAAAGTTGGCTGTCTGGATACAAAATTGGCTGGCCCATAGAAGACAGAGGGTGGTAGTAGATGGAAAGTATTCAGCATGGAGCTCGGTGACCAGTGGTGTTCCGCAGGGATCTGTTCTGGGACCTCTGCTCTTTGTGATTTTTATAAATGACTTGGAAGAGGAAGTGGAAGGCTGGGTTAGCAAGTTTGCCGATGACACGAAGGTTGCTGGAGTTGTGGATAGTGTGGAGAGCTGTTGTAGGTTGCAATGGGACATTGACAGGATGCAGAGCTGGGCTGAGAAGTGGCAGATGGAGTTCAACCTGGAAAAGTGTGAAGTGATTCATTTTGGAAGCTCGAATTTGAATGCGGAATACAGGCTGAAAGACAGGATTCTTGGTAGTGTGGAGGAACAGAGGGATCTTGGGGTCCATGTCCATAGATCACTCAAAGTTGCCACCCAAGTTGATAGGGTTGTTAAGAAGGCGTATGGTGTGTTGGCTTTCATTAACAGGGGGATTGAGTTTAAGAGCCGCGAGGTTATGCTGCAGCTCTATAAGGCCCTGATTCGACCACACTTGGAATATTGTGTTCAGTTCTGGTCGCCTCATTATAGGAAGGATGTGGAAGCTTCAGAGAGGGTGCAGAGGAGATTTACCAGGATGCTGCCTGGACTGGAGGGCATGTCCTACGAAGAAAGATTGAGGGAGCTAGGGCTTTTCTCATTGGAGCGAAGAAGGATGAGAGGTGACTTGATAGAGGGGTACAAGATGATGAGAGGCAGAGATAGAGTGGGTAGTCAGAGACTTTTTGACAGGGTGGAAAGGGCTATCACCAGGGGGCATAATTTTAAGGTGATTGGAGGAAGGTTTCGGGGAGATGTCAGAGGTAGGTTCTTTACACAGAGAGTGGTGGGTGCGTGGAATGCACTGCCAGCGGTGGTAGTAGAAGCAGATACATTAGGGACATTTAAGCGACTCTTGGATAGGTACATGGATGATAGTAAAATGAAGGGTAGGTAGTTAGTTTGATCTTCGAGTCGGTTAAAGGTTCGGCACAACATCGTGGGCCTAAGGGCCTGTACTGTGCTGTACTGTTCTATGTTCTATGTAAGTGAACCCCTGTAGTCCAGGTATCATTCTTGTAAACCTACGTTGCATTCCCTCCAAGGCCAATATATCCTTCCGAGGGTGTGGTGCCCAGAACTGCTCACAGTACTCCAAGTGGGATCTTACCAGGGTTTTGTACAGCTGCAGCATAACCTCTGTGTCTTTATACTCCAATCCTCTAGATATAAAGGTTAGCATTCCATTAGTCTTTTTGATTATTTTCTGCACTTGGTCCTGGCATTTTAAAGATCTATGCACCTGAACCCCCAAGTCTCTTTGGACATCCACTGTACTTAACCTCTTCCCATTTAGAAAGTACCCTGCTCTATCCTTTTTTGGTCCAAAATGGATAATCTCACACTTGCCCACAGTGAAATCTATCTGCCACAGTTTTGCCCACTCATCTAGTCTGTCAATATCTCTTTGCAATTTTATGCTATCATCTCGACTGAATACAATGCCGCCTAATGTTGTATCATTAGCAAATTTGGATATATGACTTACTACGCCATCATCCAAGTTGTTAATGAATATGTGAATAATTGAGGCCCCAACACAGATCCCTGTGGGGCAGCACTAGTCACATCCTGCCAATCAGAGTAGTTTAGTTTAGTTTAGAGATACAGCACTGAAACAGGCCCTTCGGCCCACCGAGTCTGTGCCGACCATCAACCACCCATTTATACTAATGCTACACTAATCCCATATTCCTACCACATCCCCACCTGTCCCTATATTTCCCCACCACCTACCTATACTAGTGGCAATTTATAATGGCCAATTTACCTATCAATCTGCAAGTCTTTTGGCTTGTGGGAGGAAACCGGAGCACCCGGAGAAAACCCACGCAGACACAGGGAGAACTTGCAAACTCCACACAGGCAGTACCCAGAATTGAACCCGGGTCGTTGGAGCTGTGAGGCTGCAGTGCTAACCACTGCGCCACCGTGCCGCCGTACTTATCCATTATCCCCACTCTCTGTCGCCTACCACTCAACCAACTTCCGAACCATGTCAATAATTTGCCCTCAACTCCATGGGCTTCTACCTTAGTTAACAGTCTCTTATGTGGGACTTTATCAAATGCTTTCTGGAAGTCCATATAAATAACATCCATAGACATTCCCCTGTCCATTACCTTAGTTGCCTCTTCAAAAGATTCAATGAGATTTGTCAAACATGACCTTCCCGTCATGAATCCATGCTGGCTGTCCCTGACTGACTGAAATTTTTCGAGGTGTTCAGGCACCCTATCCTGATTATAGACTCCAGCAACTTGTGCACCACAGATGTCAGGCTAACTGGTCTGTAATTTCTTTGGTTCCCCCTTTCACCCTTCTTACAAATTGGAGTGACATGTGCAACTTTCCAATCCAGAGGGACCACTCCTGAATCCAGGGAACTCTGAAAGACAAAAGTTAGGGCATCTACAATGAGCTCCCCTACTTCCTTCAACACCCTAGGATGGAAACCGTCAGGTCCTGGAGATTTCTCATTCTTTAATTCCATTAATTTCCTTGTTACTGATGTTTTACTTACGTTAATTTTACTGAGTCCCTGTCCCCTATCGGTTATTAATTTTTTTCGGGACATCCGGCAAGTTATCCTCCTTTTCAACTGTAAATACTGAGGCAAAATAATTGATCAACGTGTCTGCCATTTCCCCATTATCAATGACAATATCCCCATTTTCAGCTTTTACTGAGCCTACATTGCTCTTGACCACCTGCTTTCCCTTTATGTAACTATAACATTTCTTCTTATTGATTTTGATGTCCAACTGATTAACGACTTGGATGCAGGGGCGACTGAGTTCTTAATGTTAGGGAACAGTCTAAGCCTCCCCTGTGAAGCCTACATGAAAGCCAAGGCCCTGATCAGTGGAGTGGGAGGAGGTTACCTATCTGTTCCCACCATCGGGTCCACCTACAGTGTGACCTAGTCTCAGGCCGCTAAAGCGTGGGGATTGTCCCAGGGATACGCATCCTGCTGGGAAATGATTTGGCTGGCAGCAAGATAATAACAACCCCTATAATCATAGACCAGCCCAGCGAAACCAGGGAAACCGAATAACTACAGGAGGAAGTTCCTGGTATCTTCCCCGATTGTGTAGTGACTTGGTCCCAAGCCAGACAGGCCAGATTATTTGAGAGGAAATCACTGCCCCAGCTGGATGAGCCGGAGGTCTGCTTAGCTGAAACTTTCTTTCAGGACCTATCTAAAGGGTAGGAGGTGCTCAGCCCAGCCTCCCTAATTGACAACCAGCAGGCAGATCCTAAATTAAAGTGCATAGTACAGACTGCTTGTTGTGAGGCAGAGGCCACCCCAGTCCCTGAGTGTTGCTGGGGTATGAGATGGGGTAGTAATGCGGAAGTGGAGACCTCCCAGTAGATCTGCGGAGGAGTGGGCAGTGCTCCACTAGATTGTAGTGCCCCCAGAATACCAGCAAGGGATTTTACGGATATCTCATGCCATCCCTATGGCTGGACATGTGGGTACTCGGAAAACTTTAGCCCGGGTAAGTAAACACTTTTTCAGGCCTCACATCTGGTCTGAAGTGGCCGATTAAACCTGCCATGCTTACCAGGCTGCAGGCAAACCCCAGGCCACAATTAGACTGGCCCCCCCTCAAACCCATTCCAGCATTTGGGAACCCGTTGACCAAATGTTGATAGACTGTGTGAGACCACGACCCAAAACCAAACGCAGTAAACCAGTGAGTGTTTGCCAGAAGGTGGAAATACCTGAGGGCAGCCAGGAGGAGTTGAGGAGGAGGAGACCCCCGTTGAACACCCAGCTAACAAACTGGCAAACACAGAAGTCTTAAAAGACTTAATCACCCAGCTGAAACCCCAAAAACAAACGCAGGAGGAGGACGTGTCCACCATGCTAAAAAAATCTGTAAAGATCAGGCAGGGTGTACCACCCGAGCAGTTCACAGCATGGATGTGGGAGACACACCACCAGTCAGGCGGTACCCCTGCCAGCTGAGCCCTGACAAGCTAGCTCAGGTTAGACAGGAAATCCAGTACATGCTGGATGGTGATGTGGGTGAGCCTACCCAGGGTAGTTGGAGATCCCTCGTTGTCCTGGTCCCAAACCAAAAGGACCCATACCAGCCTGCTCTTCCCTGTACGCTCCTTACCACCCTGCAGAACATGGGTCTACTGTCCAAGGAACACATCTGACCAGTTATCAGACCAGCGCTCATACAGCAAATAAAACATTAATGGTCAGTCTGAAAGTGGAACCAGCAACAATTGTCCATAATTTTCCAGAGACGTGTGAAAACATTCCTACAAATGTGACGCAATCAAGGCTTTCCCCAGGTGACCCTGACTGAACGACCTGCTACCCGACCCGACCCTGACGAGACCCAACGACGTGTGTCAGGTTCGGGTCGGGTCGGGTCGCATTTCCGGGTCTGGCATACGGGCTTGGGTCGGGTTTCCTTTGCAGACCCTTACCCTGACTTGCTCTTCCAGTGAAGCCATATCTGTAATTAGAGGTGTGCTTCAGGAGAACTTAGGGAACTCATACAAATAGGGAGTACCTGGAGCAGGAGCAGATTCACCAATAGCCAGCTCATCTTCTGTTCCTAACTGGGATGGAGGTGGATCTGAATCCATCAATGAGCTTATCCGGCTTCGTGAACCTGCTTGTACATACAGCCACAAAAAGAGTACAGACTTACCTGAATTTTATCAGAATAGTATAAAGCAATCAGAACAGAAATTGAAGACATTGAACCAAGGGAAAAATAGGATTTGCTCTTTTCCTGCTAGTTCTGTCACTGTTCCTGTACCTGACACTAGTTGGGAAGAAATGCTGAAACCAGTAAGGTCTGCTGAAAATTTGCCTCCAGAAATGATCCCACTGTATTGGACTCTAATGTTCTGCAGCTTGGGGAATCCAAATGACACTATCTTGATTACCAAAAGCTGGCCCCAAACTTTATCACCCTAGTCGCCCCATTAATAGAGGCACCGAGACCAGAAGCAAACGCCTTAGCAAAATTGAAGTCAACAGAAATCAGGGGAAAATACTCCACTGGTTGGAACATACCTAGCACAAAGGATGGTTCTGGTATTTGGAGGCCAACCATCTCAGTCCCAGAATGTAGAATAATAGAGTTATTTACGGCACAGAAGGAGACCATTTTGCCCAACATATCCATGTCGGCTCTCCAGGGAGCTGTCCAGTCAGTTCCACTCTCCCGCTCAATCCAGTGGGCAGTGATTTACAGGTCATTAACACCGGCTGTCTAAAAAAGTTCTTCCTCATATTCCTCCTGCATCTCTTGCCCAAAACCTTCAATCTGTGTCTCCTAGTCCTTTTTTCATTAGTTAATGGGAACAGTTTTTCCTTGCCTAACTTAGTTAAGCCTGATATGAACTTGTACATCTCTGTTAAATCTCTGCTCAATCTCCTTTGCTCTAAGGAGAACAACCCAAGCTTTTCCAACCTAACCTTGTAACTAAAATCCTCAATCCCTGGAACCATTCTGGAAAATCTCCTCTGCATCCTCTCAAGGACTCTCACACCCTCCTGAAGTGTGGTGACCAGAACTGGATGCCATACTCTACTTGGGGCCTAACCAGAGCTTCATAAAGGTTCAGCATAACTTCTCTGCTTTAGTACTCAATGCTTCTACTTATGAAGCCCAAGATCCTATCTGCCTTCCTGAGCACTCTCTCAACATGTCCTGGCACCATCAAAGATTGATACAGATGTACCCCCCCAGGTCCCTCTGTTCTTACACACTCTTTAGAACTGCGACATTAAGTACATATTGCCTCTCCCTATTCCTTCTGCCAAAATGTATCACCTCACACTTGTCAGTATTAAATTCCATCTGCCACCTCTCTGCCCATTCTGCTATCCTATCTATGTCCTGTTGTAGGTGGTTTATGTCATCCTCACTGTTTGCTACACCTCCAAGTCCAGTGTCATCAGCCAGTTTTGAGATTCGACTCTGTATTCCAAGATTCAAGTCATTCATATATTGTAAAAAAGCAGTGTTCCCAGCACTGACCCTTGGGGAACATCACTGTCTACCATCCTCCAGTCTGAAAATCAACCATTTACTACAACTCGCTGTTTTCTGTCTAAAAGACAACTTTTTATCCATTCAGACACTGACTCTCCCTTTCCATAAGCCTCAATTTTGTTAACCAGCCTTTTATGTGGTAACGAATCAAACACTTTCTTTACATATAAGCAACATCCACCGCTTTCCTTTCATCAACATTCTCTGTTACTTCACCAAAAAATTCAATTCCATTCGTCAAGCAGGATCTCCTTTTTCCAAATCCATGCTGGCTTTCCTTAACTAATTGGAGCAAAAGTATCTGTTAAATATTTCTCAATTATTGTTTCAAAACTTTATCCACCACTGATGTTCAACTAAATGGCCTGTGGTTCCTCGGACTGTGCTCACTGTCTTTTTTGAATAATGGTGTTATATTTGCCACTCTCCAATCCCCTGGCACATCCCCCATATCTAGGGAAGATTGGAAGATTATAACAAGCTATTCCACTATTTCCATCCCCACTTCCTTTAGCAACCTGGGATGCAGACCATCCAGACCAGGTGACTTACCTACCCGAAGCATAGCCAGCCTTTTTATTACCGCCCCGTCTCAATTTTTACCCTATCCATTGCCTCTCCTCTGTTCAGTTCTACCGATATTTTGTCAGATTCAACTTCCTGAGTGAACATTGATACAAAGAGCTCATTAAGTATATTAGCCTTCCTGTGCACCTCGAAGCATATATTGCTCTGATTATGGAATCACCTGTAACAAGTGTATTTCTGCCCTTTGCTGCTCCCTCCTGTACAGTCCCTTGTCTATTGGTGCCATGGTCTGGACTTCACTCCTTCAAGGTCTTGTCACTCCCAGCAGTCTCCAAAGCTGAGTACTGGTTTGTGAGTAACACACATCCCTAAGACTCGTGCACTTCCTGACTCTTCCGAATATTCCGGATGACCACCCACCGACTATCCTGAACTCCGACTGCCTGTGGGGTGACCAGTTTCTGGAATGTACAATCCAGAAAACTCTCCTGTTCCCTGATTCTCTGCAGTAATTTCAGCTGCCCCTCAAGCTCGGAGTCCTGAGGTCGAGCTGAAGCAGCTGGAGATGCTTCCTGCATACATGAGGCTGGAATTTGTGCTGGTGGAGGGGTTCCCAGTGTCAGAATGAAAATGCGGGGGATCCCCGCCTCTGCCTTTTCATGCCCTCCGGAGCGAGACTCCGATCCTTTTAAATCAAAGTTTCAGGAGGCGAGATACCCTTCCCTTTAAAGTCTTTAAAGAGACGGGAATCCTGCCTCCAAGAACTGCCGGCTAATCAGAGGGCTGGCAGCTCAGCAGTATCAGCATCACCACCGGGAGTGGTGGCCAGTGCCAGAACTGCAGAGGACTCAGACCCAGGTCCAGCGCTGGAACTCTGGAACACAGATAGGGAAGGTGGGGTCGCCATGGGCCTTCTGAAAGACCCAGCAATTGGTGAGGGGGGGAGGGGGGTCGATGATCGTTGAGTCCATGGGAAGGAAGTTCCAGGGATGAAAGCTGTAGCCAGTGAGGGTTCTCCATGGGCTACAAATTGTCCACAAAGAAGGGACCGACGCCTCCAGACCCTCAGGGAGGGCGCCTCGTTTTACAAGGCATCATCCCCGTGCAGGGAAGGCTCCCCCCCACCCCGTCTCCACTGCTGGTAAGATCCCAGTGCTGGCAGGAAGAAGCCCTGAATTGGCCCTTAATAGGCCGCTTGAAGGCTGCAATTGGCCTCTGGGCAGGAAGGCTGTCATCGCCCAATCCTACCCCTGGGAAGATCGCTGACCTGAGTCATATGTGGACATGTACCTGCTGTAAACAGAGAAACATTCCTGAGCATTTCCCACAGGTATTGATTCCCATCCAGAGACCCATGTGATTAGATTCCAAGAGCCCAATCTCTATAAATGGTGATGCAATCATTGGTAACGGAATAAATATTTATAATTATATATAACTTACTGGAGATGGTGGCACAATTCCTGGGAAACCATCCACAATTACTAACTGTTCCAGAAAACCCCTGGAAAGAATTCACTCCCAAGTGTTTCTTATACTTATTCTCTCGATTCCAGTGGCAGAGTGCTAATAATTCACATTTCCAGGGATCCCCACCAGAATTCCTGAAATTGAACCAGGGACCTCAGTTATGTGGATAGACGAGAGAAACTGGGATGGTTCTCCATAGAACAGAGAATGGTTAGTGTAGATTTAACAGAAACGCTCAAAATCATGAGGGACTTTTGACAGAATCGAGAGGGAGAAACTGTTTCCACTGGCAGGAGGTCAATAACAGATAACACAGGTTCAGAACAATTGACAAAACAATCCAGGGAGGATATGAGGAGAAATTTTATGCAGTGATTTGAGGTGAGCTGGACTACAGTATCTGAGAAAGAAGGAAACAGATCTAATGGTAATTTTCCAAAGGAAGTGGAGATTTATCTCAGAGGAGATACGAAGTGAAACTATCACTGGAGAGTGCCAGTGCAGGTCAGTGAGCACAGGGGTGATAGGTGAGCTAGATTAATTGCGAGTTAGGATTCGGGCAGCAGAGTTTTCAATGACCTCTAGTTTGCTCTACGTAGAATGTGAAGACCAGCCAGGAGTGTGTTGGAATCGTCAAGTCTAGAGGTAACAAAAGCATGAATGAGGTTTTCAGCAACAGATGACCTGAGACAGGAGCAAAGTCGAATGATGTTACAGAGGTGGAAATGGGCGGTCTCAGTGATGGTGCAAATATGTGGAAGGAAGGTTATCTCAGGGTCAAATGTAACACCAGGTTTGTGATCAGACTGGTTAGTTTCAGACTGCTGCCAGGGAGATGTACAGAGTCGATAGCTAGGGAACGGAGTTGAGAGCAGGAACCAAAACCAATAGCTTCAATCTTTCCAATATTTAGTTGAAGGCAATTTCTGCTCACCCAGTACTGGATGTCAGATAAATAGTCTGATAATTTAACAACAGTGGAGGAGTCGAGATGGTGGTAGTGAGGTAAAGCAGGGTGTTGTCAGAGTAAATGTGAAAATGTAAGCTGTGCTTTCATGTGATGTTGCTGAGCGGCAGCATGTAGACGGGATATAGGAGGGGCCCACGGAGAGATCCTTGGGGGACACCAGAGGTAACAGTGCTGGAGCAGAGAGAAGACATTGCACGTGAATCTCTGGCTACAATCATATGGATGAGAATGGAACCAGGTGAGTGCAGTCCCACCCAGCTGGACGAAAGTGGAAAGGCTTTAGAGCAGGATGGTGTATCAACTGTACCAAAAGCCACAGACAGGAGGGCGAGGAGGGATAGCTTACATTTGTCACAGTCACATAGGAGGTCATTTGTGACTTTGACAAGTACTGTTTTGGTATTATGGCAGGGGCGGAATCTGATTGGAAGGATTCAAACATGGAGCTCTGGGAAAGCTGGGCACAGATTGGGGAGGTGTCAACACAGTAAAGATTTTGGAGAGGAAAGGGAGGTTTGCAAAGCTAGTGGGGTCAAGGGTTGTTCTTTGAGGAGAGGGTGATGACGGCAGATTGAAAGGAGGGAAAACACCTGATGAGAGAGAACTATCAACAATATCGGCTGACATGGGGACCAGAAGGGAGCTGATCAGATGGTTTCATTCTTACTGACAGAGAAGCCCATGAGTTGTTCACACTTATTGTTGGAGGTGAGGGTGAAGGGGACAATGGAGAAGGGTTTAAGTAGACTGTGTGCAGTAAAGAAAAGAAGCTGGATGTTACATTTGCATCCCAGGATCATTCTGGAATAGTGAGCAGTTTTAGCAGAAGAGACTAGGACCCAATAGTGTTTTGTGTGGTCCAGCCAGATCTAGTGGTGGATGGTTAAACCAGTTGTCCACCATATCCTCTCAAGTCTGCATCTCTTGGACTGAAAAGCGTGAAGATGAGGATCATCCCAGGGGAATGGCTAGGGTGAGAGAGAACATAGGAACATAGGAGCAGGAGTAGGCCATTCAGCCCATCGAGTCTGCCCTATCATTCAAAATGATCATGGCTGATCATCCACTTCAATGCCTTTTTCCCACACTAACCCCATATTCCCCATGTCATTTGTATTTAGAAATCTGTCAGTCTCTGCTTTAAACATACTCAATGACTGAGCTTCCACAGCCCTCTGCGGTAGAGAATTCCAAAGATTCACAACCCTCTGAGTAAAGAAATTTCTCCTCATCTCTGGCCTAAGTGGCTTCCCCTTATTTTGAAATTGTGTCCCCTGGTTTAAGACTCCCCAACCAGGAGAAACATCTTAACTGCATTTCCCTGCCTATCCATTTAAGTATTTTGGAGGTTTCAATTAGATCACCTCTCATTCTTTGAAACTCAAGAGAATACAGGTCCAGTTTCTCCAATCACTCTTCATCGGGCAGACTCGCCATTCTGGGACTAAGTCTGGTGAATCTTTGTTGCACTCCCTCTATGGCAATGATATCCTTCCTATGGTAAGGGGACCAAAACTGCACACAGTACTCCAAGTGTGGTCTATCCAAGCTTCTATACAATTGAAGCAAGACTTCACTCCTCCTGTACTCAAATCCTCTTGCAATAAAGGCTACCATACCATTAGCCTTCCTAATTGCTTGCTGCACCTGCATGTTACCTTTCAGTGACTTATTGACAAGGACACTCAGGTCCCTTTGTACATCTACACTTGAAATCTCTTCCAATTTAAGAAATACTCTTCACATCCACACCTCTTACCAAAGTGGATAACCTCACTTTTTTCCACATGATATTCCATCTGCCATGTTCTTGCCCACTCACTAAGTCTGTCCAAATCCCCTTGAAGTCACTTTGCATCTTCCTCACAACACACGTTGCCACCTAGTTTTGTGTCAGCCGCAAACTTGTAAATACATCATTTGGTCCCCACATCCAAATCATTGATATATATTGTGAATAGCTGGGGCCCAAGCACTGATCCCTGCAGTACCCAACTGGTCACAGCCTGCCAATGCGGGAATGACCCGTTTATTCCTATTCTCTGCTTTCTGCCTGTTCACCAATCCTTAATCCATGTCAGTATATTACCTCCGATCCCATGTGCTTTAATTTTGCTAACCAACCTCGTGTGGGGGTCTTCATCAAAAGCCTTCTGAAAATCCAGGTACACCACATCCACTGACTCCCCTTCATCAATTCTATTCGTAACATCCTCAAAAAACTCCAACAGTTTCATCAAACCTGATTTCCCATTCATAAATCCATGTTGACTCTGCCCAACCAGATCATTATTATCCAAGTGTCCATTTATCACATCCTTCAGAATAGACACAAGCATTTTCCCAACAACTGATGTAAGGTTAACAGGTCTGTAATTCCCTGTTTTCTCTCTCCCTCCCAATGTTTTCATTGGGCACCAAAGCAGCAAAGGTGGAGGTGAGGATGTAGTCGAACAAATCAGTAGCTGCTGAAATGTTGTGGCAAATGGATGGCGAAACGCTGGAGAGTTGGGACTTTGAAAGTGCAATTGTGAGTGAATTGGGTATAGTTTTTCTCCCAGGCACGATTATAGAAGGAGGTAAGGTTGGGAATGGAAGGGGGATGTGGGTGGAGGATGATATAATGAAATGATCAGAGTTGATCTTATCTGTGATTAAGAGGGTCAGACCAACAATGTAACGTGAGATGACAAGATCAAGGTGGTGGCTGTGAATGGGAAGGTCATTGAAGAAGCAGCTGAAGGTGGTTGAGTCTCAGACACTATCCTAAGGAGCACCTGCAGCAATGTCCTGTGGGTCGAGATGATTGGCATCCAACAACCAAAACTTTGTGCTGGATATATCTCCAACCAGTCAAGGGTTTTCCTCTTGATTAGAATTGAATTTTACTGGAGCTCCTTGGTGCCACACTCGGTCAAATGGTGCCTTGATGGCGAGGACATTCATTCTCAACTCATTTCACTGGTCTTTCTGAAGTCAGGCACCTGTCTCCAAGATCATATAATGGTTACTGCACAGAAGGAGACCATTCGGCCCATCATGTCCATGCCAGCTGTCTGCACAAGCAGCTCAGTTTGTCCCACCCTCTTGTTCTTTTCTCTGTAGTACTGCTAATATTTTCTTTTCAGATGATTATTCATTGCCTTTTGGAAAGCCATGATTGAATCAGCCTCCACAACACTCTCAGGCAGTTCACTCCAGATCCTAACCGCGCACTGCGTAAAAACATTTTTCCTAATAACACCGTTGTTTTTTTGCCATTCACCATAAATTTGTGTCCTCTGGTTCTCAACATTTCCATCAACAGGAACAATTTATTCCCACCTACTCTGTCCACACCCATCATGATTTTGAATACCTCTCTCAAATTTCCTCTCAACCTTCTCTTCTCGAAGGAGAACAGCCCCAGCTCCTCAAATCTATACATGTAAGTGAAGCACCTCATCCCTGGAATGATTCTTGTAAATATTTTCTGTAACCTCCCTATTGCTTTCACATCCTTCCTAAAGTGTGGTGCCTGGAACTGGACACAATATTCCAATTGGGGCCAAACTAGTGTTTTATAAAGGTTCACCATAACCTCCTTGGTTTGGTACACTAAGCCCTATTTATAAGGCCCAGGATGCCCTGTGCTTTATTAACCAATTTGTCAACATGCTTTGCCATCTTCAATGATTTGTGCACATATACGCCCAGGTCCCTTTGCTGTTGCAACCCTTTGAGACTTTTATCCTTTATTTTATATTGTCTTTCCTCATTCCTACAAACAATATGTATTGTTTCACACTTCTCTGCATTTAATTTCATCTGCCACTTATCTGCTCATTTCACCAGCCTGTCTATGTTCTGGTGAAGTCTATCACTATCCTCCTCACAATTCACAATACTTCAATGTTTTGTTTCATCTGCAAATTTTGAAATGTTGCTCCACACTCAATTCTAGGTCATTAATATAGATCGAAATAAGCAAGGGACCGATTACTGACCCCTACTGAATGGTGGACTGCTTTCCTGTTCAATTTTCATTTTTTTTACTTTAAACACAAACATCAGTTGTAATAACCGTCGAATCAGGTCTTTGACTTTAACAAGCTTACGAAGTACAATCCAATATAAATACTCAATCAAATCATACAATATGATTTCACATGAGTATATGATTCATTATTATTACGTTCACAATTCACTATAGGAACTCAGATTCCAGCCTGACTACATCAAACAATGGTTTACTCAAAACTCTTAGACCATTCTATCCTTTGCTCACTGCATTCCATGCACAATAACACTGGATTACAAAAAGACTATAATGCAGACTTCAGATAACATGAAGCCAAGAAGATAGACTTATATTCATCTCAGTCTCTCTCAATGACTCAGTTACCTTGGTTATCTGATCCACTTAAGATCTTCAATCACATTATTACTACAGTGCCCAAAACATCATCTTCTAGACCCTCAAGACATGGATGAGTGACATTCCCATTCCTTCAGCTCCTCGATCTTGCCTTCGGTCTGCTTCGCAAAGCATCCCTGTTCAGGAGAAATGAAAGCTCCAGGAGAGGCGCACCATGCTCCCTGACGCAGGGAAGGCCTGGGCTCATATTGTCAGTGGTGGCAAGGCCTCGTGGCAGCACCCCCCACCTGTCACTTGGCAACGGGGGCCCAATTTCAATATGCAAAGTGTTACTTACCTTGCAACATTATGCATCATGCTGCCTCTTTGTAAACATTTCACATACTCAGCTGAACGTGCATCTCTCATGTGCCTTCCTGATCCCCACTGATAAAAGCCGGCGGGGCAGAAATTGTCATGCTTGAAGCCTGTGAAGGTTAGTGTTGCGAGACAGGTCTCATCTCCGCATGCGTGTGTACGGAGGTGGGAGGGGGATGGCATTGCTGGGGGGCAGTACTCTGCCGATGTGTAGGGAGGTGGGAGGGAGGATGGCATTACTGGGGGGCAGTACTCTGCAAATGTGTCGGGAGGTGGGAGGGAGGATGGTATTACCGGGGGTATAACTCTGCAGATGTGTAGGAAGGTGGGAGGAGGGATGGTATTACAGGGGCACAACTCTGCAGGCATCAAGGGAGCTCCTGCATACCCTCCCTCCGTAAAAGGCGTCACTCTATGCCATTGAATGTTGGTGTGAGTGAAGGATCAATGTCACTCCAGGAATGCTGTGTGTGGAGATGGTGGCAAAAACGGTAGGAGTTTAAAGGTTAACTGGCTGGAGGGCCAATCAATGCAGCTGCTACAATCTGAATGTGGTCATGCTGTTCCATTCTTAGTGAGAGCTAAGACGGGCAATGCCATGCGACACCACATAGTTGATGCATGAAAGCACTTGATGTACCAGCCAACATCGTTCTTTACCCTGTTAGGTACCTTTGAAGAAGTGAAGGAAGGGAGTTTAATTGAAACTTGGAAATGGGGATGGTTCACCCTATATTCATTGATCTGCTTATCGTGAGGAGCCATATGCGCCACAGGCAAAACCAACAGGCCGGTGCAGCCCACATGGAAGCCCCTGGTCGTGAGCAGCCCCCAAGGAGAGCTCGCCATGACAGAACGCCATGCATCTACAGATCTCGCATGACATACCCGCAGACGTTTGAGCGCCAATGTCAGAGTTGACTGCGGATGTCAAGAGAGGCGGTGACACATCTCTGTGCCCTGCTCAACGATGACCTGCAACCGATGGGCTTCGGGGGACATCCTAAGCCTGTGGCCCTCAAAGTGACAGCGGCTCTTAACTTCTACACCTCTGCATTATTTCAGGGACCCACCGGAGACCTTTATGGGGTCACACAGTCAGCAGTGAACTGCTGCCTCAGTTAAGTCACCGATGCCCTGTACCAGAGGGCCAGGAGCTATGTCTGCATCAGGATGGACCCTGAGAGCCAGGCCCAGTGGGATTCCCACAGGTGCAAGGGGTCATAGACTGCACCCACGTGGCCATCAAGGCTCCCACCAACTGACTAGCTGCAAACGTAAACTGAAAAGGCTTCCACTCCCTCAATGTGCAGCTGGTATGTGATCACTGGAAATGTTTCATGCAAATCTGTGCCCACTTTCCAGGCAGCTGTCATGAAGCCTTCATCCTGCACCAGTCCCAGCTGCCATTGCTATTCACTGAACTGGCTCACATCGAGGGGTGGCTTCTTGGAGACAAAGGATACCCCTTGCAGACATGGCTCCTGACCCCAGTGAGAAACCCCACCAGTGATGCAGAGGAGAGATACAACTCCATCCACGGCGCTACAAGAGCCACCATTGAGCAGGTGATCAGCATGTTGAAAATGTGCTTCTGCTGCCTGGATAGATCGGGTGGTGCCCTGCAGTATGAAATGGAAAGGGTAGCTCGTATAGTAGCTGTTTGCTGTGCTTTGCACAACCAAGCATTCAATAGGGGGGAGGCCTTGCAGGATGAGGTGAGACGTGAGCAAGACTCCTCCTTGGATAATGAGGATGTAGAGGATTTACAGCAAGAAAGGTCCGTGGGAGGACAGAGAGCATCCAGACACCACATGCAGGACGAGCAGTGAGCAAGGGATGCACAGCAACGCCTTTTTTATCAAAGGTTCTCTATGCTATAGAAATCACCATGTGCTCTGCAAGCCACACAGCACCCTCATTTTCCTGTTGTGCATCAGTCTGTATCAGCAACATCTTTGAATCCACCATTACTCACAACATTTAAGAAGTATTTAGATGAGCACTTGAAATGCCATAACATACAAGTCTACGGGCTAAGTGCAGGAATATGGGATTAGAATAGTTGGGTGCTGGATGGCTGGCACAGACATGATGGACCGAAGGGCCTGATCCTGTGCTGTATAACTCTATGACTCGATGAATCTATGACTAGCAGCTGCAGACTGAGCCATTGTCCATGTTACTGCATCCGTGGAGATGTACATGAGTAATGATTAGATTAGATTAGATTAGAGATACAGCACTGAAACAGGCCCTTCGGCCCACCGAGTCTGTGCCGAACATCAACCACCCATTTATACTAATCCTACACTAATCCCATATTCCTACCAAACATCCCCACCTGTCCCTATATTTCCCTACCTCCTACCTATACTAGTGACAATTTATAATGGCCAATTTACCTATCAACCTGCAAGTCTTTTGGCTTGTGGGAGGAAACCGGAGCACCCGGAGAAAACCCACGCAGACACAGGGAGAACTTGCAAACTCCACACAGGCAGTACCCGGAATCGAACCCGGGTCCCTGGAGTTGTGAGGCTGCGGTGCTAACCACTGCGCCACTGTGCCGCCCCTAACTGTGCCATACAGGCATGGCAATGATGTTATTCCATACATTGGCAGTTCTGAAAGGCCAATGATGGAATGGGAGGAGACACGATCAGTACATGCTGGCACACTTCATTCACACAGTAAAAATGACACACTTTAGTGAAAATGTAACTTTTTACAGTGTACTGTCACCCAAACAAACCAATTTGTGTCACAGTGTTTATTTGAAATGCTTGTGGGTGCTCCTTTGTGGTGTCACCTCTACGCCAGCAGCCTGACTGGAGGAAGGCTGCTGATCTGATTACCCTTTGGCTGTGGATGACTTTGGCGGTCGTCGTCTGCTCACACGAGACCTGGAGAATCCTGGATGGCTGAATGGCCTCCTTCTGTGCTGTAATTTTTCTATGCTTCTCTGCTGGGGGAATCCTACATCAATGCAAAAATCTCCTCAAATGTTGTGGCTGTTGGAGTTTGACTCATCAGCAGAGGGGAGGAGGGACCGGTGTCCACATTGGAATCACCTTGAGGGAAGACCCCAGATATGGCACGCAGGCTCCCCTCCTCCATCTCAGGGCTCGTTTGAACCCGTCTGCTCTCCTGGGGTGGACGAAGGGCAGTAACAGTCTCCATGCCCTTGGTCCCTCTCTCGCCTAACCACTGATTTGAGGATCTGATGCCCTCGGCGAGGGATTGCAGGTTAGTGCATATTAATGGTATCTGCCTCACCTGGAGGGCTGCTGTTATCTCCGTGGATGAAGCCATGAGCTCGAAAGCCTGGGACATGGCAGCTGTCATGGCCTGGATAGACTCCCCCCTCCTTGTCCAGTCAAGGCTGCGCATGGCCAGTGGCAGCTTGACCAGATGTTGCCAGGACTGCTGCTGCAGCTCCAGGATGCCCTGTGCTGTTGACACCAGAGGGTCATCAGTAGCCTGGGGCTCAGCATGGGCCCTGGCCACCCACAGCCCTCCGACTGTCAGGGGTCTCGGCTGTCTCAGCCTCAGTCAGTTGCTCAGGCACCTGTGCAGTGCTCTCACCAGCTTGTGACCCAGACTCTAAGGCTGATCGGATTCCCATTGAGGTGAGTGTATCTGTGCTGGTGGAAGGTGCTGGAGTGTCCTGGGACACTGTTTCCTCAGAGCCCCAACCTCCCTGTCTTTGGCATGGCAGTGGCACACATGTGCCACTCTGTGTGGGGACACCCAGGGACAGTGAAGGTTCATGAAACAAAGTGCCACTTACTTTTGCTGAGCGAATCAGATCGCTCATCCTCTTGTGACACTGCACCCAGTCACGCCGGATGGCCCCATGGCTACTAACCTACTCTGCCACCTCCAGCCAGGCTGCCTTGGTCAGGCGGGAGGGCCTCTTCTTATCATCACTGGGGAAAAGGACCTCCTGCCTTGTCCACACACCTGGAGGAGAGTGATATCGCTGAATCATGGGGCCACCCTGGATTGTCCCTCTGCCATGTCCTTCAACTTCACTGGTCAATGCACAGTCTAAATAATTTAAGTTGCAGCTACAAGGTTATTTTATCAGCAGATGAAAGTAAGCAGGGCTGCCTGCCCTTTAAATCGGGCCCCAGCACCTGCTCCTCATCCGACCTGACACCGATCACGGTGCTGGGAATCCCACCCCCTCCACATCATTTGCAGGTGGGAGGGGGGCATGCGCATCGTGTATATGATAATGAGCCGCCACACTCAATATCACAGCGGCTCCATGACGGGCGGTCTGCCCATTTTTAAAGCTCGTTGCTGAGATTGACGGCGAGCTGGTAAAACTCAGCCCATAGTCTGCTGATCCCACAAACAAACCAAGACATTTGAAATTCAGAGGCAGTGTGAACTCACATTTCCACAGGGAACTCCACTGTATCCCTTCCTCCAGTCCAAAAAAAACAACCGTTCATCATTACTCTCTGTTTCCTGTCACACAGCCAACTTTATATCCATGCTCCCACAATCCCTTTTATTCCATGAGCTTCAACTTTGCTGGTAAGAACATTTTGTGCCAGTTTATTAAATTTCCAGAGCACAGATTTGTAAAATCTAACTTGTATGTATCGACTAATTTTGACTTTTAAAAAAAAAAATTTTTGAATGAATTTGAACATCAACCCACAGCGACAGGACTGGGCCAATTATGAGGTCATCATCAGCAGTGAGGTCATCCCCTGGCAGGTCACATGACAGCTGGAGCCACAAGGCATCACAAACAGATTTGTGACTGGATTAAAACCCAAAATCCTGTCACAATGGCTTTTCAAATAAAGATGTTGTTGCTTGAAAAGACAACAGTTAAACTTTCTGTCTGACTGTGAGGAGAACTCGGGAAAAATTTACAGAACTAAATCCTTCAACAAAATATTCAAAAATCATTGAAATAGAAATCCTATGAGGAAAGGACAAGTTTGAGATATTGTCAGGATAAAGTAAACTGTTCAAACAGATTTTATTGAACTGAGTTGAACAGAACAAGTAAGTCAGCTTGGTAATTTTTATTAAAGTTCAGTTTGTTCAGTGATTGAATTTAATGCAAATAGAATTCCAGTGAAAAAGAAATGATTATTAAAGATAAACTTATACATTTGGAACAATAAAGTGAAACAATTAAATTATGAACAAGATCTAGAGTGAACCGAGAGGGCTCAAGGTCAGAGAGACAGTGAACTGCTAAACAGAGTGAATTGTAAAAAGAGTGAAGTCTTTAAATGTGGATTTGTTGAGAGTGGGAATTAGGTGCAGAAGGGGACGGAGCTGCTGTGCAATTTAAACAAAGGGACAACAGTAAAAGAGAAGGAGGGAGAACCAGAGGACTCTAAATTCAAAAAGCTTTAAATAAATAGACAGTAAAATATTCATCCGTGGGCCATGGGCATCACTGGCAAGGCCAGCATTTATTGTCCATCCCTAATTACCATTGAAAAGCTGGTGGTGAGCAGCCTTCTTGAACCACTGCAGTCTGTGTGGCGTCAGTACACTCACAGTGCTGTTAGCAATGGAGTTCCAAGATTTTGACCCATTGCCAGTGAAGGGACTGTGATACAGTTCCATGTCAGGAAGGTGTGTGACCCAGAGGGGAACTTGCTGGTGGTGGTGTGCTCAAACAGGCTGCTTTATCCTGGGTGGTGTCAAGCTTCTTGAGTGTTGTTGGAGCCACACTCATCCAGGCAAGTGGAGAGTATTCCATCACATTCCTGACTTGTGCCCAGTAGACAGTGGACAGGCTTTGGGGAGTCTGGAGGTGAGCTACTCGCCGCAGGATTCCCAGCCTCTGAACTGCTCTTGACGCCACTGTATTTAAAGGGCTGGTCCAGTTAAATTCCTGATCAATGGTAACCCCCAGGATGCTGATGGTTGAGGATTCAGTGATGGTAATGCTGTTGATTGTGGGGGGGGGAGATAGTTAGATCCTCTCTTGTTGGAGATGGTCATTTCCTGGCATTTGTATGTTCTGAATGTTATTTGTCACTTATCAACCTGGATGTTTTCCAAGACTCGCTACCTGCAGGCATGGACTGCTTCAGTATCTGAGAAGTTGCCAAGGAGACTGAACACAGTGCAATCATCAGCAAACATTCCCACTTTTCACCTTCTGATGGAGGGAAGGTCATTGTCAAAGCAGCTGAAGATGGTTGGGCTTAGGACACTGCCCTGAGGAACTCCTGCAGCAACATCCTGGGGCTGAGAAGATTTGCCTCCCACAACCACAACCATCTTCCTTTGTGCTAAGTATCACTCCAGCCCATGGAAAGCTTTTCCTCTGATTCCCATTGACTTCAATTTTACTGGGGTGCCTTGATGCCACACCTGCGGAAGGAACATGGAGCAAAGAACAGTTAAATAATGCCCGAGGATCGCGGCCTACAGCACTTACCCCCGGGAGAGGAGCTGACAGGAGCGGACCTGCGGGAGGAACACGGACCAGGGAACAGTTGAATAATGCCCGAGGATCACGGCCTACAGCACTTACCTTCCGGGAGAGCAGCAGACAGGAGCAGACCTGCGGGAGGAACACGGAGCAGAGAGCAGTTAAATAAAGCCCGAGGATCGTGGCCTACAGCACCTACCTTCTGGGAGAGCAGCGGACAGGAGCTCAGGTGTAACTGAGTTTGAAAAGAAAGTGAACAGTGACATCACAGGAAAGTCGTAAGGTGATTGGTCCTTTTCCATGTTTAGGATGTGAGGAGGGATGATATACTAAATGAATCATCAAATGAGGTCATATGGGTTGAGCTCAGAAATAAAAAAAGCAGCAGCCACACTACTAGGAGTATACTATCGGCCCCCAAATAGTGAGAGGGAGATAGAAGAACAAATATGTAAGCAAATTTCTAAGTGCAAAAACAAGTAGGGCAATAACAGTTGGGGATTTCAACTACCCTAATATCAACCGAGATACAAAGAGTGTGAAGGGCACAGAGGGGACGAAATTCTTGAACTGCATTCAAGAGAGCTTTTTCAGCCAGCACGTAACAAGCCCAACGAGAGGGAGTGCAATTTCAGATTTAGTCTTCAGAAATGAAGCTGGGCAAGTGGATGAAATAACAGTGGGGGATGATTTTGGACATAGTGACCATTTAACAGTTAGTTTTAGCATAATCATGGAAAAGGACAAAGATAGAACAGGAGTAAAAGTTTTAAATTGGGGGAGGCAAATTTCATGGAACTGAGGTGATCTGGTGAAAGTGGACTGGATACAGATACTTAAAGGAAAATCAGTGGCAAACCAGTGGGAAGCATTCAAAAGCGAGATACGACAGGCACACTGCAGACAGATGCCCACAAAGGAAAAAGGTGGTACTGCCAAATGTTATCCCCTAGTTATCTAGAAACTTACAGGGTAAGATAAAGCAGAAAAGGAAAGCTTATGACAGTCACAAAAAACTGAATACTTTAGAACGCATAGAGGAGTACAGAAAGTACAGGGATGAAGTAAGAAAGGAAATTAGGAAAGCAAAGAGAGGACATGTAAAATTATTGGCAGGTAAAATCAAGGAAACCCCAAAGATGCTTTATCAGTACATTAAGAGCAAGAGAATAACTAAGGAAAGGGTAGGACCTATCAGAGATGTAAAAGGGAACTTATGCGTGGATGCAGAAGATGTGGGCAGGGTTCTGAATGAGTCTGTTGTTTCTGTCTTCACAAAGGAGAGGGATAATGCAGACATTGTAGTAAAAGAGGAGGAGTGTGAAATATTAGATACGATAAGCATAAAGAGAGAGGAAGTACTAGAGGGTCTGACATCCTTGAAAGTGGATAAATCACCAAGGCCGGATGAATTGTATCCCAGGTTGTTAAAGGAAGCCAGAGAGGAATTGGTGGATGCTCTGAGGATCATCTGTAAATCCTCACTAGATACAGGCGAGGTACCAGAGGATTGGAGGTCTGCGGAAGTTGTACCGTTGTTTAAAAAGGGTGTGAGGGATAGACCAAATGATTATAGGCCGGTCATTCTGACCTCAGTAGTGGGCAAATTATTCAAATCAATTCTGAGAGATAGAATAAACTGTCACTTAGAAAGGCATGGATTAATCAGGATAGTCTGCATGGATTTGTTAAGGGATGGTCGTGTCTTACCAACTTAATCAAATTTTTTGTGGCAGTAACAGGGAGGATTGATGATGTTAGTGCAGTGGATGTGGTCTACATGAATTTTAATAAGACATTTGACAAGGTCCAACATGGCAGACTGGTCAGAAAAATAAAAGCCTTTAAGATACAGAGGGGAATGTGGCAAGTTGGATCCAAAATTGGCTCAGTGACAGGAAACAAAGGGTAATGGTCGACGGATGTTTTTACGGATGGAAGGTGGTTTCCAGTGGTGTTCCAAAGGGCTCAGTGTTGGATCCCTTGCTGTTTGTGGTATATATTAATGATTTGGACTTAAATGTGGGAGGCATGATTGGGAAATTTGCTGATGACACAAAAATTGGCCATGTCATTGATGGTGAAGACAGTAGCTGTAGACTCCAGAATAATATCAATGATTTGGTGGAGTGGGCGGAAAAGTGGCAAATAGAATTCAATCTGGACAGTGTGAGGTAATGCATTTGGGGAGGGAAAACAAATCAAGGGAATACACAATAAACGGGAGGATATTGAGAGACCTTGGAGTGCATGTCCACAGGTCCCTGAAGGTGGCAGGACAGGTAGATAAAGTGGTGAAGAAGACATATACATTGCTTTCCTTTATTGGCTGAGGTATGGAATACAAAAGCAGGGATGTAATGCTGGAACTGTGTAAAATGCTGGTTTGGCCACACCTGTGCTATTGTGTATAGTTCTGGTCACTACATAGAAAAATAGAAATATTATGGCACAGAAAGAGGCCACTTGGCCCATCTTGTCTGTGCCAGCCAAAAATGTTCCACCCATTCTAAGCCCACCTTCCAGGATTTGGTCCGCAGCCCGACAGATTACGGCACTTGAGGTGCAAATCCAGACTTCTTTTAAATGAGTTGAGGGTTCCTGCCTCGACTATTCTTTCAGGCAGTTAGTTCCAGACCCCCACCACCCTCTGGGTGAAAACACTTTTCCTCATCTCCCCTCTAAACCTTCTACCAATCACTTTAATTCAATCACTAATCTGTTTACGGACAGGTGGTTGGAAAAACAGAGAAATTTGTTTCGAAAAAAAAAGATTAACTACCTGTTGGTAACATAAGACACAAAAACCCAACAGGTGCATTATTCGTTATGAACAAAAGAAGTTAAATATTGCGTTAGGTCAAAGGAAGTGGCTTATAAGGTCACCAGAAAAAATGGTAAGTCCGAGGATTGGGAGAAATTTAGAATTGAACACAGGAGGACCAAGAAACTGATAAAGGAAAAAGAGATTATGAATGCAAACTGGCTTGAAACATAAAGGCAGACTGTAAAAGCTTCTTTAGGGATGTGAAAAGGAAAATGAGCAAGGATGAATGTGGGTCCTGACAACATTTTGGCAAAGTACTGAAGACTTGTTCTCCAGAACTTGCCGCGCCCGTATCCAAGCTGTTCCAGTACAGCTGCAGCACTGGCACCTACCCAACAAAGTGGAAAATTGCCCAGGTATGTCCTGTACGCAAAAAGAAGGACAAATTCAATCCGGCCAATCGCCACCCCATTCGTCTACTCTTGATCATCAATATAAGTGATGGAAGGTGTCGTCAATGGTGTTATCAAGTGGCATTTGCTTAGCAATATCCTGCTCAATGACGCTCAGTTTGAGTTCTGCCAGGGCCACTCAGCTTCTGATCTCATTACAGCCTTGGTTCAAACATGGATCAACTACATGAACTCAAGAACTGAGGTGAGAGTGACTGCCCTTGACATCAAGGCAGCATTTGTCCGAGTCTGGTATCAAGAAGCCCTAGCAAAACAAGAGTCAATGGGAATCAGGGGAAAAAATCTCCACTGGGTGGAGTCTTACCTAGCGCAAAGGAAGATGGTTGTGATTGTTGGAGGTCAATCATCTCAGCTCCAGGGTATCACTGCAGGAGTTCCTCAGGGTAGTGTCCTAGGCTCAGCCATCTTCAGCTGTTTCATCAATGACCTTCCCAACATCATCAGGTCAAAAGTGGGGATGTTCGCTGACATTTGCACAATGTTCAGCACCGTTCACAACTCCTCAGATACTGAAGCACGTGCAAGTGAGCATAGGAATAGGAGAATTCAGCAATTGAACACGTGGCTGGAGAACTGGTGTAAGAGGGAGGGCATCAGATTTCTAAGACATTGGAAGCAGTTCTGGGGCAGGTGGGACCTGTACAAGATGGACGGGTTGCATCTTAGCAGGAATGGGACGAATATCCTTGCAGGGAGATTTGCTAGTGCTGTTGGGGAGGGTTTAAACTAACATGTCAGGGGTGTGGGAACCAGGAGCAAGTATTAGAGAGGAATACCAAGGTGCACAGAATACTGGGGGAGATAGCACGAGAGTAGGGAATAGTACATTATTAGGTGGGGTCAGAGTAAGGGAGAAAGTAATAAAGTCTGAATCAGGGTTAATGTGCATGTATGTGAATGCACAGAGTGTGGTTAATAAGACTGGTGAGGTACAGGTGTTGATTGCCTTGTGGAAATTTGATGTTGTGGCCATAACAGAGACCGAGCTCAAAGGAGGGCAGGACTGGGTGTTAAATATTCCTGGATACAAGGTGTTCAGGAAAGATGGTCGCCCAAGACAAGGAAGTGTCCTGAAGTTCCCACATGGAACAGGAATTACAAGCTACAGGTCGCAGCTGCCCATCCATGATCGAAACAAAAAAACCCTTTCCCTTTTTGAATAATCTATTTAGTAGCCTGTTTAAACTATCAATTGCAATTACTACCTCTAGCCCTGCTCTGTGCTAATACTCTTATAACACTAAATGTAACACTACCTCAATTGCATATTTTTAATTTCCAGCACCAATTTGAACCAGTACCCTCTCTGCCACCATTCCTTTCCACTCTCCTTATATTACAAAGCTATTCTGATGAACAGTCACTATCAAGGGGTTGATGCTGTAACTGATGCTGAGATCTGCTCCTTCGGGTTTGAGAATGTATCAGAATGGAAGTGGGACAATATTAATCTGTTGCTTTCCATCTGTGAGTGAGAACTGAATAGATTTCCACTTAAACAAGGGAATATAAAATGAGAAAGGAATTGACTTCCCACATTATTCCATTTACAATCAATTAGAATTAAAATCATTTGGAATGATTTATCACCAATTGCAACTCTGTATCATTAATCTTCTCCAGCAAATGTTAACTTATCCTTAAAGCCATGTCTACACCATATATTAATTAAGCAGCTCCTGTCCAGCGTGCACGATGATAATCAGGGTGGGGGAACAGACCCTTCATCAGAAATAAAACCCGCATGATTATCCTCCCCTTAAAATCAATGCAATGAATCTCAGGCTGGTTCTGTAAAGGACGTGCAATCCTTCTTCATCACTTTTTTATTCCACCGTCCTCTTCAGGTGCTGTTTAACACCCAGATGGCAAAGAGTAAAATCTACTCCCAGGACTCAATGCAGAGAGCAGACTGTTCATCAAATAAATCACCCAGTAACATTATCGAGGGAACAATGTACTTTCAGTTACACAGCAAGGAGAATAAACTGAATATATAGAATTGTTGGATATGGAAACTTGCATAATGAAGACAATGTTTACAGTTAAATAACATTTACATCATGAAATAGAGGTATGGTTACTTACAAGGAACACTGACACCACCTAAGAGTCAGGAATGGAATTAACGTGGTTACAGTATTCATACCAGGGCAGAAAACTTACCAGGGACACCAATAACAGCGAGGGTGGGAAAATAAATGTCCTGTATATCCAAAAGTGCCTTTCTGACCCAATGATCTATTGTATGAATCCGATTCATTCTTTCCATTTCTGCAGAACGTTGATCCCGGTTTGTGCTGGAGACCAAACTCTTACTGACTCTGTAACTGAGCAAAGACCCTTATGGAAGGCAGGAGAAATCTCCACTGACATAATTATGAGGCAAGGAGACTGACATTACTTACAGTGACTGAACAAAAAGATTCCGTTATTCTCTTTTACACAACACATTGCAAAATCATAAATTATATTTAGCCAGATATTGCACAATGGAAAGTGAATCTCCCCAGAGTCCAGGGAAGAACAGACTGAGTGAAATCCACAGTCTGACAGCATTGGGTGCAGTGAGAACAGATTTATTTACAGGTTTCCTGATATTTCTGTGATATAATGTGTTCTGTAATTTCAGAGGATTTCTATCCAATTCACAGGATGGACTTTAAACTCAGCCAGTGAGGCCAAGCCATGTGGTATAGCCCCCGAGAATATTCTTTACTCATCTCTGGGTCAAACATCATTCTACTTCCAAAGCCCTTAAATTTCTGTCACAATCCCAGACCCTAAAGATTGTGCAAACATGATCTGGAATCGCTCCAAGAAATACACAAACATTGTCCCTACACATAGTCATTTGTGGCCATGTAGCTGCTCTAAACATTGAAACATTCCTGAGGATTCCCAACAAGTATTGATTCCCATCCAGGGACCCATGTGATCAGATTCCAAGTGCCCCATCTCTATAAATGGTTATGTAATCATTGGTAATGGAATAAATATTTACATTTACATCGGACTTACTGGAGATGGTTGCACAATTCCTGGGAAGCCATCCACAATTACTAACTGTTCCAGAAAACCCCTGGAAAGAGTTAACTCTCTAGTATTTCTTATACTTATTCTCTCATTTCCAGAGGCAGAGTGCAAATAATTCTCATTTCCAGACAAAGACCGAATTGCTGAATATTAACCAGGGACCTCAATTGTGTGGAGAGACGAGAGCAACTGGGATGGTTGAACTGAGAACAGAGAATGGTTAGTGTAGATTTAACAGAGATGCTCAAAATCATGAGGGATTTTTGACAGAATAGAGAGGGAGAAACTGTTTCCACTGGCAGGAGGGTCAATAACCAGATGACACAGATTTAGAACAATTGGCAAAACAATCGAGGGAGGATATGAGGAGAAATTTGATGCAGTGATTTGAGGTGAGCTGGACTGCAGTATCTGAGAAAGAAAGACACAGATCTAATAGTAATTTTTCCAAAGGAAGTGGATATCTATCTAAAAGGTGAGACGAAGGGAAATGATCACTGGAGAGTGCCAATGTTGGTCAGTGAGCACAGGGGTGATAGGTGAACTGGACTAAATGCGAGTTAGGATAGGGGCAGCAGAGTTTTCAATGACCTCTAGTTTGCTCTACGTAAAATATGAAGACCAGCCAGGAGTGTGTTGGAATAGTCAAGTCCAGAGGTAACAAAAGCATGAATGAGGTTTTCAGCAGCAGATGACCTGAGACAGGAGCAAAGTCGAATGATGTTACAGAGGTGGAAATGGGCGGTCTCAGTGATGGTGCAAATATGTGGAAGGAAGTTTATCTCAGGGTCAAATATAACACCAAGTTTGCGATCAGACTGGTTCAGTTTCAGACTTTTGCCAGGGAGACGTATGGAGTTGATAACTAGGAAATGGAGTTTGGAGCGGGGACCAAAAACAATGTCTACAATCTTCCCAATATTTAATTGAAGGCTATTTCTGCTCATCCAGTACTGGATGTCAGATAAATAGTCTGATAATTGAACAACAGTGGAGGAGTTGAGAGAGGTGGTAGTGAGGTAGAGCAGGGTGTTATCAGCATAAATGTGAAAATGTAAGCTGTGCTTTCATGTGATGTCACTGAGCGGCAGCATGTAGACGAGATATAGGAGGGGCCCACGGAGAGATCCCTGGGGGACACAGAGGTAACAGTGCTGGAGCAGAGAGAAGACATTGCAAGTGAATCTCTGGCTACAATTATAAGGATGAATGAAACCAGGTGAGTGCAGTCCCACCCAGCTAGACACAATTGGAAAGGTGCTAGAGCAGGATGGTGTATCAACTGTACCAAAAACCACAGACAGGACAAGAAGGACGAGGAGGGAAAGTTTACATTTGTCACAGTCACATAGGAGGTCATTTGTGACTTTAACAAGTATTGTTTCGGTATTGTGGCAGGGGTGGAATCTGATTGGAGGGATCCAAACATGGAGCTCTGGGAAAGCTGGGCACAGATTAGGGAGGTGTCAACACAGTAAAGACTTTGGAGAGGAAAGGGAGGTTTGCAAAGATAGTGGGGTTAAGGGTTGTTCTTTGAGGAGAGGGTGAAGACGGTAGATTTAAAGGAGAGAGGGAAAGCACCTGATGAGAGACAATTATTAACAATATCGGTTGGCATGGGAACCAGGAGGGGAAGTTGAGTCGTCAGCAGTTTAGTGGTCGAAGAAGATGGAGGTGTATCTCATGACAAGATGAGCTCGGAGAGGGTAGGAGAGGAGATAGGAGAGAAACTAGAGGAAGATGTGAATTTGGGGCTTGGACAGGGGGAGCTTTAGAGGGAGTGTGACCTGGTGGGTGAGTGGAAGGGAGGGATGTGGCAGAGGGAGCTGATCAGCTGGTTTCATTCTTAGTGACAGAGAATTCCAAGAGTTCCTCACACTTATTGTTGGGGATGAGGGCGAAGGGGACAATGGAGAAGGGTTTAACAAGACTGTGGGCAGTAAAATAAAGAAGCTGGATGTTGTATTTGCATCCCAGGATCATCCTGGAATAGTGAGCAGTTTTAGCAGATGAGACTAGGACCCGATAGTGTTTTGTGTGGTCCAGCCAGATCTAGTGGTGGATGGTTAAACCAGTTGTCCACCATATCCTCTCAGGTCTGCGTCTCTTGAACTTAAATAAGCGGAGATGAGGATTGTACCAGGGAATGATTGGGTTAGAGAGAACATAGGAACAGGAGTAGGCCATTCAGCCCATCAAGCTTGCCCCGACATTCAATATGATCATGGCTGATAATCCGCTTGAGTGCCTTTTTCCCCACACTATTCCCTTATCCCCTTATGTCATGTGTATTTAGAAATCCGTCAATCTCTGCTGTAAACATACTCAATGATTGAGCTTCCACAACCCTCTGGTAGAGAATTCCAAAGATTCACAACCTTCTGAGGAAAGAAATTTCACCTCATCTCTGTCCTAAGTGGCTTCCCCCTTACTTTGAAATTGTGTCTCCTGGTTCTAGACTCCCGAGCCAGGGGAAACATCTTCGCTGCATCTACCCATCTATACCTTTGAGTATTTTGCAGGTTCCAGAGAGATCACCTCTCATTCTTCGAAATTTGAGAGAGTACAGGCCCAGTTTCTCCAATCTCTCTTCAGAGGACAATCCCACGAGAGGCCAGCACAGATCGGGAAAAAAGAACCCGACCCGAACCCGATCAAACCACCGCGGACCCGAGCCGAGCCATCCCGAGTCCCTCCAATTCTGCCCCAAGCCCGACCACACCCAAACCCGCCCAGACTCGACCCAACCCGAGACTGACCCGACCATCCCTTTACTTACCTTCGGACCCGGAATCTCCGCAAAGCTGCGGCACATGCACGATTACGTTATAGTGACATCACTCCCTCACTGTGCAGACTCAATTTCGTCCCGGACTCCCAGCTCAGGTAAGTTTTTTTAATTTCAATACTTACCAGCAGAGTACTTACCATGTGTGTCCAGCCTGACCTGACCCGACTCGACCCGGACTTGGCCCTACCCAACCCGAGCCTGTATGCCGTACCCAGAAGATAGGGCCGACCCGTCCCAAACCCTACACATGTCGCGGGTTCTGTCGGGTTCGAGTTGGGTTGCAGGCCTCTAAGTCCCGCCATCACAGGAACAAGTCTGATGAATCATCATTGCACTCCCTCTATGGCAATAATATCCTTCCTCAGGTAAGGGAACCAAAACTGCACACAGTGCTCCAAGTGCGGTCTATCCAAGGGTCTATATAACTGAAGCAATACTTCACTACTCCTGTACTCAAATCCTCTTGCAATAAAGGCGAACTTACCATTAGCCTTCTTAATTGCTTGCTGCACCTGCATGTTATTTGCAGTGACTTATAGACAAGGACACCCATGTCCCTTTGTACATTTAGACTTTCCAATCGCTTCCCGTTTAAGAAATACTCTGCACATCTATTCCTCCTACCAAAATGTATAACCTCACATTTTTCCAGATTTTATTCCATCTGCCACATTCTTACCCACTCACGAAGTCTGTCCAAATCTCTTTGCAGCCCCTTTGCTCACAACAAACATTCCCACCTAGTTTTGAGTCATCCGTGAAATTAGAAATACTACAGTTGGTCCCTACATCCAAATCATTGATAAATATTGTGAACAGCTGGGGCCCAAGCACTGATCCCGACGGTATCCCAATAGTCACAGCCTGCCAACGTGAGAATGACCCGTTTATTCCTATTCTCTGTTTTCTGCCTGCTCACCAATCCTTAATTCATGCCAGTATATTACCTCCCATCCCATGTGCTTTAATTTTGCCAGGTCTGTAATCCCCTGTTTTCTCTCTCCCTCCCAATTTTTCACTGGGGACTAGGGCAGCAAAGGTAGAGGTGAGGATGTGTTGAGCAAATCAGTAGCTGCAGAAATGTTGTGACAAATGGAAGGCCAAAGGCTAGATAGTTGGGATTAGAGTCACAGAGTCATAGAGTCGTACAGCATAGAAACAGGCCCTTCGGCCCACTGTGTCCATGCCGACCATAATGCCTATCCAAACTATTCCCACCTGCCTGCATTAATTCCATATCCCTCTATGCCTTGCTCATTCAAGTACCCATCCATATGCCTCTTAAATGTCGCTACTGTTCCTGCCTCCACCACCTCCTCAGGCAGCTCATTCCAGATACCCACTATTCTTTGTGTCAAAAATTTACCTCTTTGATCTCCTTTAAACCTCCTCCCTCTCACCTTAAATCTATGCCCTCTCGGTTATTAGTGATCCCTACCATGGGAAACAGACTCTGGCTATCCACCCTATCTATGCCTCTCATAATTTTATATACCTCTATCATGTCCCCTCTCAGCCTCCTTCGCTCCAGGGAAAACAGACCCAGCCTATCCAATCTCTCTTTATAACTCAAGCCCTCCAAACCAGGCAACATCCTTGTGAATCTTTTCTGCACCCTCTCTAGCTTAATCACATCTTTCCTGTACTGCGGCGACCAGAACTGCACACAGTACACCAAATGCGGCCTAACCAACGTTATGTACAACTTTTTATTTTTTTTATTTATTTTATTTATTTAGAGATACCGCACTGAAACGGGCCCTTCGGCCCACCAAGTCTGTGCCGACAATCAACCACCCATTTATACTAATGCTACACGAATCCCATATTCCTACCACATCCCCACCTGTCCCTATATTTCCCTACCACCTACCTATACTAGGGGCAATTTATAATGGCCAATTTACAGTAACACGACATCCCAACTCTTGTACTCAATGCCTCAGCCGATGAAGGCAAGTATGCCGTATGCCTTCTTCATCACCCTGTCTACCTGTGTTGCCACTTTCAGGGAGCTATGTACTTGCAACCCAAGGTCTCGCTGCTCAAGTACACTCCCCCAGGCCCTGCTATTCACTGTATATGTCCTGTCCTGGTTTAACTTCCCAAAATGCATCACTTCACACTTGTCTGCGTTAAATTCCATTTGCCACTCCCTTGCCCATTTCCCCAGTTGATCTATATCCTGTTGCAACCTTAGACAACCTTCTTCACTGTCCACTATACCACCAATTTTGGTGTCATCTGCAAATGATGTCATCTGATTGTGAGTGAATTGAGGATAATTTTTCCCAGGGAGGGTTGCAGAAGGAGGTAGGGTTGGGGCGTGGAAGGGGGATATGGGTGGAGGGTTATATAAGGAAATGATCAGAGCTGACCTTAACTGTGCTTAAGAGGATAGGACCAACAAGGTAACATGAAATGACAAGATAAAGGTGGTGGCTGTGAATATGGGTTGGGAAGTTTACATGGAGGGTGAGAGTTAAAGAGGATAAGGAAGCAGCAGACAGAGGTGAGAGAGAATGATGAGTTGAGATGGAGGTTGAAATCACCGAGGATGAGAAATCAATCAGTGCAGAGGCTGAGGGAGAAAAGTAATGAAGATATCTCAGTGATAACATTTTTGTCATACTTGGGAGGGCGATAGAGTATGATGATTTTGAATGAGGTGAGAGTGGTGGAACAAGGTGAGATGCTCAAAGGAGGAGAAAGTGCCAGAGGAGGAGGGGGTCAATGTCATCTGATGATAAGCGCCACATTGACTACCTTGGACTGGAGCAGCGGCAGTCGGCAGGATCTCTGTCTGTGTCGGCCCGCGCTGAGTTTCAAAAGAGGAAAAAAAGACTTACTGTGACATCACGGGAAATCTGTAAGCTGATTGGTTGGGTAAGTAACAGCTGTTAGTGTCTGTAAATAGCTTAAAAAATCAGGAGAAAGATTTTTTTCCAAAAAAAAAATCAAAACCTACCTTATAAGTGAAAAGGTGATTGGTGAGTAACTGCTGTTAGGGAGTATCAGTAAATAGCTGAGTTAGTAACGAAAGTAAAGAGGAAGGTAAGGTCTACAGTTTTTTTATATCGTAAGTCGTGATTTTTAGGGATTTAAGGTCCCTAGTGTAAATAATCTCTAATTTTTGAGTAATTTGAGGGAGTAAATTAAGGGGAAGTCACGGCAGGGCAGCTCAGCAGTGTGGAATGCTCCTGCTGTGCGATCTGGGAAATCAGGGACGCCTCCAGTGTCCAGGATGAGCACGTGTGCAGAAAGTGTCTCCAGCTGCAGCTACTCGAAATCAGTGTTGCAGATCAGGTCCAGTGACTGGGGGGAGGGTGTAAAAGTGGAGGTGGCATTGCACTATTGATCAAAGAGTCAATTATTGCAGTAAGGAGGGATGATATCTCAGAAGGTTCCTCAAATGAGGCCATATGGGTAGAACTTAAAAAAAAAAAGGAATTTGGCCGAACCATCACCCTCAAGAAAACGAACATCATGGGACAGGACATCAGAAATGCTCCAGCCATCAATATCGGCGACCACGCTCTGGCAGTGGTTCAAGAGTTCACCTACCTAAGCTCAACTGTCACCAGTAACCTGTCTCTCGATGCAGAAATCAACAAGCGCATGGGAAAGGCTTTCACTGCTATGTCCAGACTGGCCAAGAGAGTGTGGGAAAATGGCGCACTGACACGGAACACAAAAGTCCAAGTGTATCAAGCCTGTGCCCTCAGTACCTTGCTGTACGGCAGCGAGGCCTGGACAACGTATGTCAGCCAAGAGCGACGTCTCAACTCATTCCATCTTCGCTGCCTCCGGAGAATCCTTGGCATCAGGTGGTAGGCCCGTATCTCCAACGCAGAAGTCCTCGAGGCGGCCAACATCCCCAGCATATACACCCTACTGAGCCAATGTCGCTTGAGATAGCTTGGCCATGTGAGCCGCATGGAAGATGGCAGGATCCCCAAGGATGCATTGCACAGCGAGCTTGTCACTGGTATCTGACCCATCAGTCGTCCATGTCTCCGCTTTAAAGACGTCTGCAAATGCGACATGAAGTCTTGTGACATTGACCACAAGTCGTGGGAGTCAGTTGCCAGTGATCGTCAGAGCTGGCAGACAGCCATAAAGGCGGGGCTAAAGAGTGGCGAGTCGAAGAGACTTAGCAGTTGGCAGGAAAAAAGTCAGAAGCGCAAGGAGTGAACCAACTGTGTAACAACCCGACCACCAATTTTATCTGCAGCACCTGTGGAAGAGTTTGTCACTCGAGTATTGGCCTTTACAGCTACTCCATGCGCTGCTTCACAAACCACTGACCACCTCTAGGCGCTTACCCATTGTCTTTCGAGACAAGGAGGCCAAAGAAGAAGACGAATAGAATATAAGAGCAGGTAGGTTATGATGGAGCTGTATAAAATGCTAGTTAGGCCACAGCTGGAGTACTGTTGCACAGTTCTGGTCGCCTGACTATAGGAAGGATGTGTTTGCACTGGAGAGGGTGCAGAGGAGATTCACCAGGATGTTGCCTGGATTGGAGCATTTCAGCTATGAAGAGAGACTGGAGAGGCTGGAGTTGTTTTCCTTAGAGCAGAGAAGACTGAGGGGGAACCTGATTGCAATATACAGAATTATGAGGGACATTGACAGGTTAGATAGGAAGAAACTTTTTCCCTTTGCGGAGATGTCACTAACCAGGGGGCATAGATTTAGAGTAAGGGGCAGGAGGTTTAGAGGGGATTTGAGGAAAAAATATTTTCATCCAGCTGGTGGTTGGAATGCTCTGAGCCCTGTATCAAAAGCCTGAAGTGGTGGTAGAGGCAGGAAATCCTCACAACATTTAAGAAGTATTTTGATGAGCACTTGAAATGCCAGAGCATACAAGGCTACAGGCCATATGCTGGAAATGGGATTAGAATAGATAGGTGCTTGATGGCCGGGACAGATATAATGGGCCGAAGGGCCTGTTTCTGTTCTGTATAACTCTTGTCTCTATGACTCTATTGCCACCACGATACTCTCAGCAGGACAGGTGGTATAAGGTTTAGCCAGGTGGAGAGGCTTCAGTTAGAGGGAAGGTGTCATCACCCCTCAGCCAGGTTTCTATTAAGGTCATGATGTTGTTGTGGGACAACTCATTCAACACACGAGGAGACTCAGGTACAGGTTCAATCAATTTATTCAAGCGCATGCTGGGAGAGATACCACCTTCGGTATTCTGAGGTAATGCTCTAACTTTACATTCAAGAACACAAAGTAATATACTGTGCTCTTGTTACACAATACATTTAAACAACAGATAATTGATATGATTGACCACACACTTTAATTAAAACAATGGTGATTGATTCTAATGAACATACTTCCTCAGCCTTATCAATACACATACCAGATGGCTGCAAGCTGAGCCTTTTATCTCTTTGTTTCCCATTATACCAACATTCCATAGAAGCAGTTGATTGCATGGCCTTGCAGCCCCGGCTCCAATCTTCACCCCCTAATCCTAACCTTCGCCCTAACAGCTTCTCTGTTCTATTCTCAGTCTGACTATTATTTCTGCTGAGCGATTTTCCTAATACTCAGCTTGTTTCTACTTAACCCTTTCAGTCCCCCCCGTTTGGCCCTTCGCCTAGCCCAAGATGGGCAACAAGCCTACATCATAATGTGTGTTCAACCCTTGATGCTCTCCATTGCTCATTGATGCTGGCCAGGTATCGAGCTGAGGGTCGCAAAGACAATTGATTGCATCATCTGTATGGGCCGGCCCTGCAGTTCTTCTTTGGCCTCCTTATCTCGAGAGACAGTGGGTAAGCGCCTGGAGGTGGTCAGTGGTGTGTGGAGCAGCGCCTGGAGTGGCTGTAAAGGCCAATTCTAGAGTGACAGGCTCTTCCACAGGTTTTAGTTTAGTTTAGTTTAGAGATACAGCACTGAAACAGGCCCTTCGGCCCACCGAGTCTGTGCCGACCATCAACCACCCATTTATACTAATCCCATATTCCTACCACATCCCCACCTGTCCCTATATTTCCCGACCACCTACCTATACTAGGGGCAATTTATAATGGCCAATTTACCTACCAACCTGCAAGTCTTTTGGCTTGTGGGAGGAAACCGGAGCACCCGGAGAAAACCCACACAGACACAGGGAGAACTTGCAAACTCCAGACAGGCAGTACCCAGAATTGAACCCGGGTCGCTGGAGCTGTGAGGCTGCAGTGCTAACCACTGCGCCACTGCGCCACGGTGCTGCAGAGAAATTTGTTTGTTGGGGCTGTTGTTACACAGTTGGCTCTCCCCTTGCGCTTTTGCCTTTTTCCTGCCAATTGCTAAGTCTCTTCGACTCGCCACACTTTAGTCCCGCCTTTATGGCTGCCCGCCAGCTCTGGCGAATGCTGGCAACTGACTCCCACGACATGTGATCAATGTCACAGGACTTCATGTCACGTTTGCAGACATCTTTAAAGCGGAGACATGGACGGCCGGTGGGTCTGATACCAGTGGCGAGCTCGCTGTACAATGTGTCTTTGGGGATCCTGCCATCTTCCATGCGGCTCACATGGCCAAGCCATCTCAAGCACCGCTGACCCAGTAGTGTGTATAAGCTGGGGATGTTGGCCGCCTCGAGGACCTGCCACCTGATGCTAAGGATTCTCCGGAGACAACGAAGATGGAATGAATTGAGACGTTGCCCTTGGCTGACATACGTTGTCAAGGCCTTGCTGCCATAGAGCAAGGTACTGAGGACACAGGCTTGATACACTCGGACTTTTGTGTTCCGTGTCAGTGTGCCATTTTCCCACACTCTCTTTGCCAGTCTGGACATAGCAGTGGAAGCCTTTCCCATGCGCTTGTTGATTTCTGCATCTAGAGACAGGTTACTGGTGATAGTTGAGCCGAGGTAGGTGAACTCTTGAACCACTTCCAGAGCGCGGTCGCCAATATTGATGGATGGAGCATTTCTGACGTCCTGTCCCATGATATTCGTTTTCTTGAGGCTGATGGTTAGGCCAAATTCGTTGCAGGCAGCCGCAAACCTGTCGATGAGACTCTGCAGGCACTCTTCAGTGTGAGATGTTAAAGCAGCATTCTCAGCAAAGAGGAGTTCCCTGATAAGGACTTTCCGTACTTTGGACTTCACTCTTAGACGGGCAAGGTTGAACAGCCTGCCACCTGATCTTGTGTAGAGGAAAATTCCTTCTTCAGAAGACATGAACGCATGTGAAAGCAGCAGGGAGAAGAAAATCCCAAAAAGTGTGGGTGCGAGAACACAGCCCTGTTTCATGCCACTCAGGATAGGAAAGGGGTCTGATGAGGTGCCGCCATGTTAAATTGTGCCTTTCATATTGTCATGGAATGAGGTGATGATACTTCGTAGCTTTGGTGGACATTTCTAGTAGTCTGAAGAGACCACGTCTGCTGACGAGGTCAAAGGCTTTGGTGAGATCAATGAAAGCAACGTAGAGGGGCATCTGTTGTTCGCGGCATTTCTCCTGTATCTGACGAAGGGAGAACAGCATGTCAACGGTCGATCGCTCTGCACGAAAGCCACACTGTGCCTCAGGGTAGACGCGCTCGGCCAGCTTCTGGAGCCTGTTTAAAGCGACTCGAGCAAAGACTTTCCCCACTATGCTGAGCAGGGAGATTCCACGGTAGTTGTTGCAGTCACCGCGGTCACCTTTGTTCTTACAGAGGGTGATGATATTGGCATCGCGCATGTCCTGAGGTACTGCTCCCTCGTCCCAGCACAGGCATAGCAGTTCATGTAGTGCTGAGAGTATAGCAGGCTTGGCACTCTTGATTATTTCAGGGTAATGCTGTCCTTCCCAGGGGCTTTTCCGCTGGCTAGAGAATCAATGGCATCACTGAGTTCCGATTTTGTTGGCTGTATGTCCAGCTCATCCATGACTGGTAGAGGCTGGGCTGCATTGAGGGCAGTCTCAGTGACAACATTCTCCCTGGAGGACAGTTCTAGGTAGTGCTCAACCCATTTGTTTGTGTTGGTCAGTGATTATGTCACCTGATTTAGATGTGACGGGGGCGATCTTCTTGATGGTAGGCCCAAAAGCTCTCTTAACGCCATCATACATTCCTCTGATGTTTCCGGTGTCTGAGGCCAGCTGAATATGACTGCATAGGTGTTGCCAGTAGTCATTTGCGCAGCGCCTGGCTGCTCTTTGTGCAGTGCTTCTGGGGCTGCTGTTAGTGCCGCGGATGTTATCTCTCTGGGTGCTTTAATGTAGTTCAACAGTGCAATGCACTTAGCGGCTATGACAGGTTCCAGCTCTTCATTATGAGATTGAAACCAGTCTGCATGTCTCTTCGCATGTTTGCCGTAGGCGGTCAAAGCTGACTCATAGATGGCGTCTCTGATGTGGGCCCACTTGGTCTCAGCATCCCCTGTGGGAGTGTTTTGAAGGGCTGTTACAAGTGAATTTAGAAATTTTTGTAACAGCTGTGGATGAGAAATTCTGCTCGTGTTGATGCGCGGGTGGCCCTTCTGCTTGGAATGATGCAACTTCTTTGGTATGAGTCTCACCTTTCTGCACACCAGGGAGTGGTCGGTGTTGCAGTCCGCACTGTGGAAGCTGTGTGTGATTTGAACACTGTTTAAGGAGGCTCGCCTTGTGACGATGAGGTCTAGCTGGTGCCAACGACGCGATCTTGGGTGCCTCCATGAAACCTGGTGACAGGGTTTAGTGTGAAAGAACGAGTTGGTGATGCAGAGGTTATGATAGGTACACAACTCAAGCAGTCTCTGCCCGTTCTCGTTCATCCTTCCAACGCCATTGCGCCCAAGGCAGGAGGGCCATGAGTCATGGTCGGCCCCAACCCTGGCATTAAAGTCCCCCAGCAGGAACAGGTGTTCGGTGTTGGGGATGCTGCTAATGATGTTATGGAGTTGCTCGGAGAACTGGTCTTTAGCTTCAGGTGGGGAGCAGAGTGTTGGAGCATAGATGCTGAGTAGGTGTACTGGACCAGAGGTGGTGAGCAGTCGGATGGACAGTATGCGTTCAGAGCCATTTGAGGGAGGCTCTATCATGCTGAGCAAGGAGTTTCTGATGGCGAAGCCCACTCCATGCTGTCTTGATTCATCAGGATCCCTGCCCTGCCAGAAGAAGGTGTAGTCTTGCTCTGCTAGAGATCCACTCGCGGGGAGGCGTGTTCTCCTGAAGTGCTGCAATGTCTACATTGAGTCTACTGAGCTCGTTGTTAATGATGGCGGTCTTCCGAGTATTGTTGATTTGTGTAAGGTCTTCCGACAGGCCAGGACACATAGTTCTGACGTTCCAGCTTGCAAAGCGAAGGGCTGGTACCTTCTTTCCTTTTTTCATGTTGTTTGGTGCGGTGATGCAGTCCATCTTTCGGGCAATGACCCTGAGCTTCAAGCACCCATTGAAGCAGGTGGTCTGTGGCGGTACAGAACCTTATTGACCGGAGGCTGCCCGGTTTGAGGCGGGCGGTAGCTGTCCAGTGAGGTGCGATGACCTCTCCCACCGACAAAGGCAACCCGTGGCACCCAATCTCTACGCCAATTTAGCTGGACTTATAACCTGTAACTGCTGCCTTCCGTGTTGTTTCAGTCGCTGTGAGGCAACTATGGAGTGACCGCTCCATGGCGCATGCCTGGGCGAATGTATGGAGGTTGAGAGTTGCCCAAGCGTCAAAACCCCCCTCTCGGCCTTTCTGGTGGGGTCCAAAGGAGTGCAGAGCACGACGTTTGGCACCGGCATGGCTGCAGGAACTGCCGGAAACATGCCAAAGGTGACACATGACCGCCTACGGGGTTCCGCTCCGAATTTTCTGTTAGGGTTTACTCCCTCAGCCTTGGTCTCTCCCGAGACGCCCACAAGGCAGTGGGGTTGTTAGGGCCCTACACAGGTGTAGGATGAAGCCGGTGGGAGGAGGGGGTGCGAGGGGGAGGGGGTGTGAGGGGAAGATGGTGCGAGGGGGAAGTTGGGAAGGAGTTGTGAGGGGGGAGGAGGGTGCGGGGGGAGGGGTGAGCTGAGAGAGTGGAGCTGGGAAGGGGGAGGGGGAGGTGGAAGGGGTGGGGAAGGGGAAGTGGGGTGAGCTGTGAGAGTGGAGCTGGGAAGGGGGAGGGGGGGTGGAAGGGGGGGGAAGGGGAAGGGGGGAGAGCTGAGAGAGTGGAGCTGAGAAGGGGGAGGGGGTGGAAGGGGGGAAGGGGAAGGGGGGAAGTGGGAGGAAAGGAGGTGCAGGTAATAAGCCAGCTGCTCTTGGTGATGTTGGCTAAGGGAGGAATATCAGTCAGTGCACCAGGGAGCTCCCTTCTCTTCTTCGAACCATGCCACATGATCTTTACTTGCAAGTATGCAAGTAGAGCTGCCGGACGAAGCTGGCCAGGTTATTGTGCTTGAAATATTTTGGAAGCACTTCTTTCGCGAAATGTCCTTGGTCAAAAACATGGAAACTGTTCCCACTTGCGCTCCAGCAGATGAGATCATTGGTGTCAGGATCTACAATTAAAGTCCACAGTTTGGTGAGGAAGGCAGGCACATTACAGCCGTGTGCGTCCATCCAGAGCTGGAGACAGGCCGACAGAGCAGCTGTGGCCAGACATCTGCCTTTCAGCCCGGCCGGGGTGTGGGGAACTGACGATTTAACACGAGGAGAGGAAAGCCGCTGGCTGGACTCAGTACTCAAAAATCACTGCTTGTACCTCAGAACTTCTCAACTGCTCAATAAGGAACAGTAATGAACAAGAGATCTCTCAGGGGCTCACAAACAGCTTTCCTAATTCCCGAGTTCTCATGTCCCCATACTACTGGCCTCTCCTTGTGTGTCCACCTCACCCTGTGGACTAAACACATTAAATATACAACCATCACTACTTGGGCAATAACTAAGATGTGGGAGATGATCCTGACCCGGGGGGTATCTGTACGTTTGAACCCCAATTCCACAGATCCTCCCACCATGTGGTAACATCGATCTGTTCGATCTCTTCTTCCAGCACCTTAGCTTGTTGTTGTAATGTATAATACACCCTATGGACCTGCTGTTAACCCTCACGGATGCCTGTGAGGTATGTGGCCGCTGGTGGGATAGAGTATGAGAACTGTCTCAAGTAAATGTGTGAGGTTTTCTTTTGTGTTCTCAGTGACCTGCAGGGTGACAGCTTCCCTTTTATATATTTCCACCAGCTCCACCTTGCCAACCCTCGCTGCGACCTGGGGGTGTAGATATACCATGTGATTAGTTATTGGACAGGATCTGTCGTGTCCCTACTGATAGTCTCGTTGTGTCGTAGTCAGACAATATCTCCCTTTTCCCACATATGCAATGTGAGTCATGTGGTGGGGGAACCAGCACGAGGGAAGAACATACTCGACCTCATCCTCACCAATCTGTCTGCCGCAGATGCATCTGTCCATGACAGTATTGGTAGGAGTGACCACCGCACAGTCCTTGTGGAGACGAAGTCCCGCCTTCACATTGAGGATACCATCCATCGTGTTGTGTGGCACTATCACCGTGCTGAATGGGATAAATTTTGAAAAGATCTAGCAATGCAAAACTGGGCATCCATGAGGCGCTGTGGGCCATCAGCAGCAGCAGAATTGTACTCAACCAAAATCTGTAACCTCATGACCCAGCATATCCCCCACTCTACCATTAACATCAAGCCAGGAGACCAACCCTGGTTCAATGAAGAGAGCAGGAGGGCATGCCAGGAGCAGCACCAGGCATACCTCAAAATGAGGTGTCAACCTGGCGAAGCTACAACCCAGGACTACTTGCATGCCAAACTGCGCAAGCAGCATGCGATGGACAGAGCTACGCAATCCCATAACCAACGGATCAGATCTACGTTCTGCAGTCCTGCCACATCCAGCCGAGAATGGTGGTGGACAATTAAACAATGAACTGGAGGAGGTGGCTCCATAATTATCCTCATCCTCAATGATGGGGGAGCCCAGCACATCAGTGCAAAAGATAAGGCTGAAGCATTTGCAACAATCTTCAGCCAGAAGTGTTGAGTTGATGATCCATCTCGGCCTCCTCCTGAAATCCCCAGCATCACAGATGCCAGACTTCAGCCAATTCGATTCACTCCACATGATATCAAGAAACGACTGAAGGCACTGGATACTGCAAAAGCTATGGGCCCTGACAATATTCCGGCAATAGTACTGAAGACCTGTGTTCTAGAACTTGCCGTGCCCCTAGCCAAGCTGTTCCAGTACAGCTGCAACACTGGCATCTACCCTGCAATGTGGAAAATTGCCCAGGTATGTCCTGTACACAAAAAGCAGGACAAATCTAACCCGGCCAACTACCGCCCCATTAGCCTCCTCTCAATCATCAGTAAAGTGATGGAAGTTGTCATCAACAGTGCCATCAAGCGGCACTTGCTTCGCAACAACCTGCTCAGTGACGCTCAGTTTGGGTTCCGCCAGGGCCACTGAGCTCCTGACCTCATTACAGCCTTGGTTCAAACATGGACAAAAGAGCTGAACTCAAGAGGTGAGGTGAGAGTGACTGCCCTTGACATCAAGGCAGCATTTGACCGAGTATGGCATCAAGGAGCCCTCACAAAACTGAGGTCAATGGGAATCAGGGGGAAAACCCTCCGCTGGCTGGAGTCATACCTGGCACAAAGGAAGATGGTTGTGGTTGTTGGAGGTCAATCATCTGAGCTCCAGGACATCACTGCAGGAGTTCCTCAGGGTAGTGTCCTAGGCCCAACCATCTTCAGCTGCTTCATCAATGACCTTCCTTCAATCATAAGGTCAGAAGTGGGGATGTTCGCTGATGATTGCACAATGTTCAGCACCATTCGTGACTCCTCAGATACTGAAGCAGTCCGTGTAGAAATGCAGCAAGACCTGGACAATATCCAGGCTTGGACTGATAAGTGGCAAGTAACATTCGCGCCACACAAGTGCCAGGCAATGACCATCTCCAACAAGAGAGAATCTAACCATCTCCCCTTGACATTCAATGGCATTACCATCGCTGAATCCCCCACTATCAACATCCTAGGGGCTACAGTTGACCAGAAACTGAACTGGAGTGGCCATATAAATACCGTGGCTACAAGAGCAGGTCAGAAGCTAGGAATCCTGAGGCGAGTAACTCACCTCCTGACTCGCTAAAGGCTGTCCACCATCTACAAGGCACAAGTCAGGAGTGTGATGGAATACTCTCCACTTGCCTGGATGGGTGCAGCTCCAACAACACTCAAGAAGCTCGACACCATCCAGGACAAAGCAGCCCGCTTGATTGGCACCCCATCTACAAACATTCACTCCCTCCACCACTGACGCACAGTGGCAGCAGTGTGTACCATCTACAAGATGCACTGCAGCAATGCATCAAGGCTCCTTAGACAGCACCTTCCAAACCCGCGACCTCTAGAAGGACAAGGGCAGCAAATACATGGGAACACCACCACCTGCAAGTTCCCCTCCAAGTCACACACCATCTTGACTTGGAACCATATCGCCGTTCCTTCACTGTCGCTGGGTCAAAATCCTGTAACTCCCTTCCGAACAGCACTGTGGGTGTACCTACCCCACATGGACTGCAGCGGTTCAAGAAGGCAGCTCACCACCACCTTCTCGAGGGCAATTAGGGGATGGGCAATAAATGCTGGCCTGGCCAGCGACGCCCACAACCCATGAATGAATTTAAAAAAAGTTCTATTACTGCCCATATAGCTTCCATTGTACAATTAAATCCATTGCGTTAAATCCACATTTTGCGTCTTTGGTCATATATATATCGGGTGTGGGCACACTACAACAGAGACGCCTACACTACATCTGTCTAAAGTAGTACCTATCATTTCCCCCTCTATTTCTACTGCAATTAGCAGTATATCATGATATCTTATGTAATAATCTTCCCAAATAACCCCAATTTTTTTTTACTTCGAACAGTATCTTCCAGGGTATTGATTCTGGTATACCTGGGATTGTCAAGACCACACCTATCAATAGGCTGTTACTGACAACATATTTCTCATCAGCTTTATACACATGTGTTCAACCTCTGTGGTGTCAGGTCAAGTTGGATAAATGGGTATTGGACACCCACAGGGGAAGTTCACCCTCGTGGAATTGTCTCAAGCTCCCCCGAGTCTGCTCAAGCATCCAAGATCCATAAGTGCTGCAGACATCATTCCTAACTGCATCCTCCGAGATGTTCTGCCCTTCACCAATTAATTCATTAATAGTCCATGCATGACACTCAAGTCCCGCAATTAAATCCTCAGCTATCCGCGCCAGGTTTTGATCTGTACCAAGTTGTCCACTTTGGATCGTTTGTCCCCGTCTGAGGATTCCTTTAAGTTGGGCGCTTAGCATCCGGACTTTTGGTCCACAGAAGCCAAGTCAATGGAAATTACAACCGAGGTTCCTGAGTTAAACATCGATGCAGCATCATTTATTAGACTATGTTTCTGTCGGTACATTCCCTGAGCGAGGGGTGCCCGCCCCCCACAACTTGGCTGTCCCCAGAGTGGACAGTGAAGAAGGTTGGCTAAGGTTACAACAGGATATCGATCGACTGGGAAAGTGGGCAAAGGACTGGCAAATGGAATTTAACACAGACAAGTGTGAAGTGATGCATTTTGGGAAGTTAAACAAGGGCAGGACATATACAGTGAATGGCAGGGCCCTGGGGAGTGTTGTTGAACAGAGAGACCTTGGGGTGCAAGTACATAGTTCCCTGAAAGTGGCAACACAGGTGGACAGGGTGGTGACGAAGGCGTATGGCATATTTGCCTTCATCGGCTGAAGCATTGAGTACAAGAGTTGGGATGTCATGTTACAGTTGTACATAACGTTGGTTGGGCCGCATTTGGAGTAGTGTGTGCAGTTCTGGTCTCCGCACCACAGGAAAGATGTGATTAAGCTAGAGAGGGTGCAGAAAAAATTCACAAGGATGTTGCCTGGTTTGGAGGGCATGAGTTATAAAGAGAGATTGGATAGGCTGGGTCTGTTTTCCCTGGAGCGACGTAGGCTGAGAGGGGACACGATCGAGGTATATAAAATTATGAGAGGCATAGATATGGTAGATAGCCAGAGTCTGTTTCCCATGGTAGGTGTGACTAAAACTAGAGGGCACAGATTTAAGGTGAGAGGGAGAAGATTTAAAGGGGATCAAAGGGGTAAATGTTTGACACAAAGAATAGTGGGTATCTGGAATGAGCTGCCTGAGGAGGTGGTGGAGGCAGGAACAGTAGCGACATTTAAGAGGCATCTGAACAGGTACTTGAATGAGCAAGGCATAGAGGGATATGGAATTAATGCAGGCAGATGGGATCAGTATAGACAGGCATTATGGTCGGCATGGACGCGGTGGGCCGAACGGCCTGTTTCTATGCTGATGGACTCGATGACTCTGACAAGAAATCGGAGCAGGAGTAGACCACATAGCCCATCGAGCCTGCTCCGCCATTCAGTATGATTAAGGCTGATCTTGGGCTTCAATTCCACTTTTTTTTTTCTTCATTCATGGGATGCGGGCGTCGCTGGCCAGGCCAGCATTTATTGCCCATCCCTCATTGCCCTTGAGAAGGTGTGGTGAGCTGCCTTCTTGAACTAATGCAGTCCATTTGGGGTAAGTATACCCACAGTGCTGTTCGGAAGGGAGTTCCAGGAATTTGATCCAGCGACAGTGAAGGAACGGCGAAATAGTTCCAAGTCAGGATGGTGAGTGACTTGGAGGGGAACTTGCAGGTCGTGGTGTTCCCATGTATTTGCTGCCCTTGTCCTTCTAGTTGGCAGAGGTCGCGGGTTTGGAAGGTGCTGTCTAAGGAGCATTGCTGCAGTGCATCTTGTAGACGGTATACACTGCTGCCACTGTGCGTCGGTGGTGGAGGGAGTGAATGTTTGTAGATGGGGTGCCAATCAAGCGGGCTGCTTTGTCCTGGATAGTGTCGAGCATCTTGAGTGTTGTTGGAGCTGCACCCATCCAGGCAAGTGGAGAGTATTCCATCACACTTCTGACTTGTGCCTTGTCGATGGCTTTGGGGAGTCAGAAGGTGAATTACTCGCCTCAGGATTCCTAGCCTCTGACCTGCTCTTGTAGCCACGGTATTTATATGACTACTCCAGTTCAGTTTCTGGTCAATGGTAGCCCCTAAGATGTTGGTAGTGGGGGATTCAGCGATGGTAATGCCATTGAATGTCAAGGGGAGACGGTTAGATTCTCTCTTGTTGGAGATGGTCATTGCCTGGCACTTGTGTGGCGCGAATGTACTTGCCACTTATCAGCCCAAGCCTGGATATTGTCCAGGTCTTCCTGAATTTCTACACAGACTGCTTCAGTATCTGAGGATTGACGAATGGTGCTGAACATTGTGCAATCATCCGCGAATATCCCCACTTCTGACCTTATGATTGAAGGAAGGTGATTGATGAAGCAGCTGAAGATGGTTGGGCCTAGGACACTACCCTGAGGAACTCCTGCAGTGATGTCCTGTAGCTCAGATGATTGACCTCCAACAACCACAACCATCTTCCCTTGCGCTAGGTATGACTCCAGCCTGCGGAGGGTTTTCCCCCTGATTCGCATTGACCTCTGTTTTGTTAGGGCTCCTTGATGCCATACTCGGTCAAATGCTGCCTTGATGTCAAGGGCAGTCACTCTCACCTCACCTCTTGAGTTCAGCCCTTTTGTCCGTGTTTGAACCAAGGCTGTAATGAGGTCAGGAGCTGAGTGGCCCTGGCGGAACCCAAACAGAGCGTCACTAAGCAGGTTATTGCTAAGCAAGTGCCGCTTGATGGCACTGTTGATGACACCTTCCATCACTTTACTGATGATAGGGAGTGGGCTGATGTGCCGGTAATTGGCTGGGTTGGATTTGTCCTGCTTTTTGTATACAGGACATAACTGTGCAATTTTCCACATTACAGGGTAGATGCCAGTGTTGTAGCTGTACTGGAACTGTTTGGCTAAGGGCTCGGCAAGTTCTGGAGCACAGGTCTTCAGTACTATTGCTGGAATATTGTCAGGGCCCATCGCTTTTGAAGTATCCAGTGCCTTCATTCGTTTCTTGATATCACGCGGAGTGAATCGAATTGGCTGAATTCTGGCATCTGTGATGCTGGGGACTTCAGGAGGAGGCCGAGATGGATCATCAACTCAGCACATCTGGCTGATGCTTGTTGCAAATGCTTCTGCCTTATCTTTCGCACTGATGTGCTGGGCACCCCCATCATTGAGGATGGGGATATTTGTGGAGCCACCTCCTCCAGTTAGTTGTTTAATTGTCCACCACCATTCATGGCTGGATGTGGCAGGACTGCAGAGCTTAGATCTGATCCGTTGGTTATGGCATCGCTTAGCTCTGTCTATCGCATGCTGCTTACACAGTTTGGCACGCAGAGAGTCCTGTATTGTAGCTTCACCAGGTTTACACCTCATTTTGAGGTATGCCTGGTGCTGCTCCTGGCATGCCCTCCTGCACTCTTCATTGAACCAGGGTTGGTCTCCTGGCTTGATGGTAATGGTAGAGTGGGGGATATGCCGGGCCATGAGGTTACAGATTGTGGTTGAGTACAATTCTGCTGCTGCTGATATCCCACAGCGCCTCATGGATGCCCAATTTTGCATTGCTAGATCTGTTCAAAATCCATCCCATTTAGCATGGTGAGAGTGCCACACAACACGATGGATGGAATCCTCAATGTGAAGGCGGGACTTCGTCTCCACAAGGACTGTGTGGTGGTCACTCCTACCAATACAGTCATGGACAGAAGCATCTGCAGCAGGCAGATTGGTGAGGACGAGGTCAAGTATGTTTTTCCCTCATGTTGGTTCCCCCAACTCCTGCTGCAGAGCGAGTCAAGCAGCTATGTCCTACAGGACTCGGCCAGCTCGGTCAGGAGTGGTGCTATCGAACCACTCTTGGTGATGGACATTGAAGTCCCACACCCAGAGTACATTTTGTGCCCTTGCCACCCTCAGTGTTTCCTCCAAGTGGTGTCCAACATGGTCGAGTACTGAGTCATCAGCTGAGGGAGGGCGGTAGGTGGTAATCAGTAGGAGGTTACCTTGCCCATGTTTGACCTGATGCCATATGACTTTGTGGGGTCCGGAGACCGGACCCCTGGGGTCCGGACTCCCAGGGCAAATCCCTCCCTACTGTATACCACTGTGCCACCACCTTTGATGGGTCTGTCCTGCTGGTGGGACAGGACATCCCCAGGGATAGTGATTGCAGTGTCTCGGACAGGAGTTACTCTTCCTTTTTATGTACTTTTTAAAGTTCTTATAATTTGTTTTATATTGCTGGCTGGTTTACTCTCATATTCTATTTTTTCCCTTTTTATCAACTTTTTGGTGGCCCTTTGCTGGTTTCTAAAACACTCCCAATCCTCATACCTGCAACTAATTTTGTAACATCATCAGCCTCTTCTTTTAGTCTAATACTCTCCTTAACTTCCTGAGTGAGCCACAGATGTGTCTTCCTTGATGAATCTTTGTTTTTGAATGGAATGTGCTTTTGTTGAAACCTTTGAATTGTTTCTTTAAATGTTTCCCACTCTTCATTTACCACCATACCTTCCAGTCTGTTTACCCAATTAACCTTAGCAGGTTTTTCTAAATTTAAGATTCATGTTTGTGATTGAAATGTGTCACTTTCAAACTTAACATGAAATTCAATGGTATTAAGATCACTATTTCCCAGTGGATCTTTTACTATGACATTGCTTATTAACCCTGCTTTTGTTACACAATGCGAGATCTACGATAGCTTTATGCCCAGTTAGTTCCAAAACATATTCCACAAATTCATCTTCTGGACCACTGTTGCCAATTTGATTGTCCCAATCTATATGCAGATTAAATTCACCAACAATTAATACATCACCTTTTTTACCTGCTTCAGTAATAACCAGTTTAATGTTCTGTCCAGTAATATAACTACTGTTAGGGGGCCTGTAAACTACTCCCACAAGTGTTTTCTGACTCCTGCTATTCCTAACTTCCACCCAGACTGATTCTACTTCATGATCTTCTGAGGCCAGACCCCTTCTTATGAATGTCATTATGTCATCCTTCATTATCAGGGCTACCTCTCCTCCTTTGCCATTCTGTCTGTCTCTCTGAAATATTGTGTATCCCAGAATATTCATTTCCAAACCTTGATCTCCTTGTAACCATGTCTCAGTAATGGCAATTCGATCCAGATCATTTACCTCTGTTCTTGCCACTAGTCCATCTGTCTTATTACAGATACTTCATGCATTCGGATAATGGAACTTTAATTTCATTTTTTACCTCTGTTCCGAGCCTCCTCAATCTATCCTCATAGGATAATCCCACCATCCCTGGAATTAGTTTGGTGAACCTTCATTGTGCTCTTTCAATGGCAAGTATATCCGTCCTTCGGTATGGAGACCAAAACCATACGCAATATTCCAGGTGCGGTCTTACCGAGGCTTTATAGAATTGCAGCAAGACATCTTTACTCCTGTACTCAAATCCTTTTGCAATATAGGCCAACATATCATTTGTCTTCCCAATTGATTGCTGCACCTGCATGTTAGCTTTCAGTGACTCGCGAGCAAGGACACCCAAGTTCCTTTGGACATCAACATTTCCCAATCTCGCACCATTTATGAAATACCCTGCATTTCTGTTTTTTCTACCAAAGTGGATAACTTCACATTTTTCCACTTTATATTCCATCTGCCATGTTCTTGCCCACTCACTTAGCCTGTCTAAATCCCCTTGAAGTCTCTTTGCATTCTCCTCACAACTTACATTCCCACCTAGTTTTGTGCCATCAACAAATTTGGAATTATTACACTTGGTCCTCATATCCAAATTGCAGATTGTGAACAGCTGGGGACTAAGCACTGATCCGAAAAATAACTCGGCTGTTGCCTGCCATCCAGAGAAAGACCCATTTATTCCTACTCTCTGTCTTCTGTCCATTAACCAATTCTCAATCCATGCCAGTACATTACCCTTAATTCCCATGTGTTCTAATTTTGCTTACGAACCTCTTGTGTGGGACCTTACCGAAAGCCTTCTGAAAATCCAAATACACCAATTGACAGGTTACAATATACAATTATCCAATTGTTCATCCATCCGCCTGTCTGCAGGGGCGCCTGCCTCCTTAACTGTCTGTATGTCTGCCTGAGGGGGCACCTGTCTGCCTGTCTGTCTGGCTGTGTGCAGAGGTTGGGGGCTGCGATTAGGGACCAAAACGGAAACAAACGTTTGGACATGGCTGAGGTACAAAATGAGGAATTAGATCCAGTCAAACTCATTTAAAGAGGAGATAGTTGAGATGCTGGGTGAGCTAAACATTGATAAATGGGAGGCACTGGTGTTGACTGGACTGAAGATCAATGAGTCACCACGTCTGGATGGTTGCTTCGGGAAATTAGGATGGAAATTGCAGAGGTACTGACTGTAATCTTCCAATCCTTCTTAGATACTGGAGTGGTTTCTGAGGGTTGGAGAATTGTAAATGTTACACCCTGTTCAACAAAGGGTGTCAGGATAAACCCAGCAGATACAGGCCAGTCAGTTTAACCTCAGTGGTGTGAAAGGTTTTAAGATAATAATCCAGGACAAAATTAATAGTCACAAGTAAGGATTAATTCATGAAAGTCAGAATGGACTTAATAAAGACAAATCGTGTTCAGATAAGTTGACTGAATTTTTTAACCAGGTTACAGAAAGGGTTGAAGAGGGTGATGTGGTTGATGTGGTGTAGATAGACTTCCAAAAGGCATTTGATAAAGTGCCACATTACAGGCTTGTCAGCACCATTGAACCCATGGACTAGAAGGGTCTCTGGTGACATGTAGATAAAATTAGATCAGTGAGAGAAAACCGAGATGATGGTGAACAGTTGCTTTTTTTTGATTGGAGGAAAGAAAACATTGCCGTTCCCCAGGGACAGGTACTCAGACCACTGCTTTTCATGATTTCCATTCATGAATTGTACTTGAGTGTAAAGGGCACAATTTCAAAATGTGAAGAAGACACAAAACGTAGAAGTACTGTGAACTGTGCGACAGACAGAGCAAAGTGATCCCACAACGAACTGCTCAGATCAAAGCTTTGCAGTCCTGCCAGATGCAGTCATGAATGGTGGTGGACAATTAAACAACTAACCAGAGGAGGGGGCTCCACAAACATCACCATCCTCAATGATGGGGAGCCCAGCATGTCAGTGCAAAAAAAAGGCTGAAATATTTGCAACCACCTTCAGACAGAAGTGTTGAGTGGATGATCCATCTCAGCCTCCCCCAAGATCCCCAGCATCACAGATACCAGTCTTCAGCCAATTCAATTCACTGCACATGATATCAAGAAATAGCTGAAGGTGCTGGATACAGAAATGGTTATTGGCTCCTGGCTGTATCACTGAAGAATTTGCGCAACAGTGAGCTGTGCCCCAGCCAAGGTACTCCAGTACAGCTACAATCCTGGCATCTACCCAACAAAGTAGAAAATTGCCCAGGTGTGTACTGTTCACAAAAAGCAGTGCAATAAAATCTGACCGTGTATCGCCCCATTAGTCTACTCTCAATTGTCAGTAGAGTGATGGAAGATGTCATTGACAATGCTATCAAGCAGCACTTACACAGCAATAACCCGCTCATTGATGCTCAGTGAGATTTTGCCAGGGATACTTGGCTCGGACCTCATGACAGCCTTGGTCCAATCATGGACACAAGAGCTGAATTTGAGAGGTGAGGTGAGAGCTGCTGCCCTTGACATCAGAGCAGCATTTGACCCAGTGTGGCATCAAGGAGTCTCATTGAAGTCAACAGAAATCAGGGGAAAATACTCCACTGGTGAGAATAATATCTAACACAAAGAAAAGAAAGAAGATTATGGTTGTTGGAGGTCAAATATCTCAGCCCCAGGACATCTCCATGTGTTTTTCTCAGGGTAGTATCCTGGCCCCAATCATCCTAAGCTGTTTCATCAATGACCTTCCCTCTAACATAAGATCAGAGGGGATTGTCAGAAGGTGGGTGTTCACTGATAATTCCACCATGATCAGTACAATTCACAATTCCTCAGAGACTGAAGTAGTCCGTGCCGACTTGCAGCAAGACCTGAACAACATTCAAGCTTGGGCGGATAAGTGACAAGTGACAGTCGTGCCACACCACTGCCAGACAATGACCATCTCCAACAAAGTGAATCTAACCCTCTCCTCTTGACATTCAACTGCATTGCCATCACTGAATCCCTCACCATCAACAAACTTCCTGGGGGTTACCATTGACCAGAAGCTTAACTGGACCAGCAATATAAATACTGTGACTACAAAGCGAGTCAAAGGCTGGGGATTCTGTGGTGAGTAACTCACCTCCCGAGTCTCAAAGCCTTTTAACCAGCTACAAGGCAGAAGTCTGGAGTGGCATTGAATATTCTCCACTTGCCTGGATGAGTGCGGCTCCAACAACACTCAACACCATCCAGGACAAAGCAGCCCATTTAATCGGCATCCTATCCAACACCTTAAACATTCACTCCCTCCACCAGTGCACAGTGGCAACAGCATGTACCATCTACAAGATGCACTGCAGCAACTCACCAAACATCTTTTGTCAGCACCTTCCAAACTGTGACCTCTACCAAATGAGAGGAAGGGCAGCAGATCAATGGGAACACCACGTCCTGCAAGCTCCTCTCCAAGTCACACACCGTCCTGACTTGGAAATATATCCTTCACTGTCACTGGGTCAAAATCCTGGAACTCCCTCAATAAAAGGGGTGTGTTGGGGTACATACACCACATGCATTGCAGCGGTTCAAGAAAGCAGCTCACCACCACCTTCTCACGGGCAAGTTGGGATGGGTAATAAATACTGGCCTTGCTAGCAATGCCCACATCCATAAAATGAATAAAAAATGGATAGTGATAAACACACTTACAGCACAACAATTTTGAAGATTAAGATGAAATGATGAGTCATTATTTTCCTTTGCAAACTTTGTGAAAAATATTCCCCCTTACCTTTGTTGTGTTTTTAAAAAAAAATTCTGCATTACCTGGATAACTGCAGTTTGGGTCAGTTCCCCAGTGTATATTAGTAAATGGTTATTTCCTTCATGATGGAACTTCATGTCACAGAAAAAATGAAATTCCTTTTTGAACAACACAATGGTGGGATTATAAAAAGCTAGAATACGAAGAATTGTGAGGTGATGCATTTTAGCAGAAGGAATAGGGTGAGGAAATATATATTAATGGCCCTGTTCTACAGAGTGTGGAGGGTCAGAGGAATCTGGGGGTGTATGTACATCAACTTTTGAAGTTGGCAGGACATATTGAGAGAATGGTTCGCAAAGCAGATGGGATTTGGGGCTTCATAAGTATTGAGTACAAAAGCAGGGAAGTTATTCTGAAATAAAGGCAAAATACTGTGGATGCTGGAAATCTGAAATCAAAAAAGCAAGTGCAAGAAATAATCAGCAGGTCTGGCAGCATCTGTGGAGAGAAAAGCAGAGTTAGCATTTCAGATCTGTGACCTTTCATCAGAAGTTCTGATGAGATGCTGCCAGACCTGCTGAGTATTTCCAGAACTTTCTGAAGTTATTCTGAACCTTTGCAAAGCTCTGCTTCGGCCTCAGCTAGAGCTCTGCATCCAGTGCTGGTCACCATTCTTTATAAAAGATGTGAGGGTCATTGAGAGGGTGCAGAGGAGATTTACCAGAATGGTTCTGGGGATGGAGGAATTTAGTTACAAAGTTAGGTTGGAAAAGATAGGATTGTTCTCCCTGGAGCAAAGGAGTTTGAGGGGGAGATTTAATAGAGATGTACAAGATCATGACAGGCTTAGATAAGCTAGACAGGGAAAAACTGTTCCCATTAACTAATGGTACAAGGACTAGGGGACACAGAGTGAAGGTTTTGGACAAGACATGCAGGAGGAATGTGAGGAAGGACTTTTGTACACAGTGAGCGGTAATGGTCTGGAACTCACTGCCCATGAGGGTGGTGGAAGTGGAAACAATCAATGATTTCAAAAGGAAATTGGATGGGCAATTGAGGAAATAAACTTGCTGGGATACGGGGATCGAACAGGGGAATGGGACTGACTGGATTTGTCCGGAGAGAGCCGACACAGACTGAATGGGACGAATAACCTCCTTCAGTGCCGTAAATGATTCTGCATCTCTATGAATTCAACAGGTCATAGACAGGCTAGTGGAATGGACGGAGATGTGGCAGATAAAATTTAACACACAATCGTGCCAAATGATACATGTTGGAGGAAGAACAGTGTGAACAATGGGCTGCATTTTACATGTCTGCTGTTGAAATCGACAGCGGACGTAAACTATGGTGATCCGCCCACGTGGACCACACGTCACGGAGCCGTCGTGATATTAAATGCGGCGGCTCATTTAAATGGCCGGGGCATATTCCACCCGTGATGATGTGGATGGGATTAGGTGATCTGTCCCCAGTAATTGTGTCAGCAGCCTGTCCACAGGTGCTGATGCCATTTTTAAAGGGCTTTGAGCCCTTCCATTTAATTTTAATACTTAAAGATATAGTGAATTGAAATTGTGTTGAAAAAATTAAATATATGTTCCTTGCCTCACACCCCGTCCCCCAATAACCAGAGAATTCATTCCTTGCCCTCTCCCCCCAACAAAAATACTTACCTTGTGCACCTGACCTTCCCCACCCCACAGTTCATAAACTTTTAACTGCTCTCCTTCTCACCATCCCCTACACCAGTCACATTAGTTTGACCCCGCTCCCCCTCACCACCACACTGAAATCTTAACTTCTCTCCCACCCCTCGCTCCCCACCCATGTTCCACCTCGGATCCCTGAATGTGGATCCAAAGACACGGGAGTGCCGGCCACCTGCACCAAGATCACTCTGGGATGGATGGCGGGAGCGGTTAAGTATTTTAATGAAATAACATATTTAAATTTGGCTCCCGTCGCTGAGCGGCCAGGGGGCCGCCACGAGGCCTCGCTGCTGCCGGCAATATCGAGCTGGATCTTCCAGGTGTCAAGGCCCATGGTGGGCCTCTGCTGGAAGCATTTTCCACCCCCACCCACTCCCCCCCATCAACCCCCACCGCGGCCCGACGTCGGGTGCCTGTAAAATTCACCCCAATATTAACTAAAGGGTACAGTTTTAAAGGGGATGGTGAACAGAGGGGGCTCGGGGTAAATGTGCACAACTCATTGAAGTTGGTAGAGCACATTGAGAAAGGAATTCAAAAGCTATTCGGGTCCTGAACTTGAAATAGAGGCAGAGTATATAAAAACAAGGAAATTATAGAGAACTTGTATAAAACACTGGCTCAACCACAACTGGTGTATTGTGCCCCATTTTGGGAACCGCACTTTAGGAAGGATGTGAAGGCCTTGGGGGCGGGGTGGGTGGTGAGTGTAGAAGAGATTTATGAGAATGGTTCCAGGGATAAGGGACTTCAGTTTCAGGGAGACATTGGAGAAACTGGGCTTGTTCTCCTTAGTGCATTGAAGTGTGAGAAAGATTCTGATGAAAGATCAGAGACCTGAAACTCAGCTTTTCTCTCCACAGGTGCTGCCTGACCTGCTGAGTATTTACAGCATTTTCTGTTTTAGTTTCAGATTTTCAGCATCTGCAGTATTTTGCTTTGGTGGAAGGGTGAAAGATTTGATAGACGTTTTCAAAATCATGAGGGCAGAGACAGAGCAGATATAAATAAACTGTTCCCATTGGTGAAAGGATTGAGAGCTAGAGGACACAGGTATAAGGTGATTGACAAAATATCCAGAGACGACATGAGGAAGAACTTGTTACCTGGCGAGGGGTAAGGATCTGGAATGAACTGTCTGAAAGGGTGGTTGAGGCTGATTCAATAGGAGGTTTGAAAAGGGAATTGGGTTAGTATATGAAGGAAAAGAAATTGCAGGGATCTGGGGAAGGTGGGGGAGGGACGAGGTGGATTGCTCTTGCAGAGCCAGCAGATACTCGGTGGGCCACATGCCCTCTTCCTGTGCTGTAAACATTCTATCTCTCTATCTATCTATCTATCTATCTATCTATCTATCTATCTATCTATCTATCTATCTATCTATCTATCTATCTGTCAATCTATCTATCTATCTATCTAATAATTCACACAATGGGAGAATTTATACTTATATTACAAAGCTATTCTGATGAACAGTCACTATCAAGGGGTTGATGCTGTAACTGATGCTGAGATCTGCTCCCTCGGGTTTGAGAATGTATCAGGATGGAAGTGGAACAATATTAATCTGGTGCTTTCCATCTGTGAGTGAGAACTGAATAGATTTCCACTTAATTGAGGGAATATGAATCAATAAAATGAGAAAGGAATCTGCTTCACACATTACTCCATTTACAATCAATTGAAAGTAAAATCAGTTGGAATGATTTATCACCAATTGCAACTTTATATCATTAATCTTATCCAATAGACCTTAAGTTATCCTTAAAGCCATGTCTACACTTTATATCAATTAAGCAGCTCCTGTCCGGCGTGCAATGATAATCGGGGTGGGGGACAGACCCTTCACCAGGAGTAAAACCCGCCTGATTATCCTCCTCTTAAAATCAATGCAATGAATATCAGTCTGCCTCTGTAAAGGACGTGCAATCCTTCTCCATCATTTTTTTTAAAATTGAACTGCCCTCTTCAGGCATTATTTAACACCCAGATGGTAAAGAGTAAAATCTACTCCCAGGACTCAATGCAGAGAGCAGACTGTTCATCAAATAAATCACCAAGTAACATTGTAGAGGGAACAATGTACTTCCAGTCACACAGCAAGGAGAATAAACTGAATACATAAAAATGTTGGATGTGAAAACTTGCATAATGAAGACAGTGTTTACAGTTAAACAACATTGACATAATGAAATAAAGATATGGTTACTTACAAGGAACACCGACAGCATCTCGCAGAGTAAGGAATAGAATTGATGTGTTTACTCTATCACTACCCAGACATAAAACTTACCAGGAACACCAATAACAGCGAGGGTGGGATAATAAATCTCCTGTATATCCACAAGTGCCTGAATAACCAAATCTTCTAGTGAATAAATCCAATGCATTTTTTCCATTTCTGCGGAATGTTGCTCCCAGTTTGTGCTGGAGACCAAACTCTTACTGACTCTGTAACTGAGCGAAGACCCATATATAAGGCAGGAGAAATCTCCATTGACATAATTACAAGGCAAGGAGACTGACATTACTTATAGTGACTGAATAAAAAGATTCTGTTAATCTCTTTACACAACACATTACAATATCATAAATTATATTTTGCCACATATTGCACAATGGAAAGTGAATCTCCCCAGAGTCCACGAAAGAACAGACTGGGTGAAATCCACAGTCTGACAGCATTGGGTGCAGTGAGAACAGATTTATTTACAGGTTTCCTCATATTTCTGTGATCTAACGTGCTTTTGTAATTTCAGAGAATTTCTATCCAATTCACAGGGTGGACTTTAAATTCAGCCAATGAGACCAAACCATGTGATATAGCCCCGAGAATATTCTTTACTCATTTCTGGTCAAACATAATCCGAAAGTGCTGTCACACTCCAAGACCCTAAAGATTGTGCACACATGATCTGGAATTACTCCAAGAAATAAACAACAATTGACCCGACACATAGTCATATGTGACCATGTCGCTGCTCTAAACATTGAAACATTCCTGAGGATTCCCTACAAGTATTGATTCCCATCCAGAGACCCATGTGCTTAGATTCCAAGAGCCCTGTCTGTATAAATGGTGATGCAATCATTGGTTTAACAGAAAAGCTCAAAATAATGAGGGATTTTGACAGAATCGAGAGGGAGGAACTGTTTCCACTGGCAGGATGACACAGACTGAGAACAATTTGCCAACAATCCAGGGAGGATATGAGGTGAAACTTGATGTGGTGATTTGTTGTGAGCTGGACTGCAGTATCTGTGAAAGTAGGAAGCAGATCCAAGAGTAACTTTCCAAAGGAAGTGGATATATATTGAAAAGGAGATATTTGCATGGCGATGGGGGAATAGCAGCAGAGAGGTAATAATTGAATTTCTCTTTCAAGGAGAGGGCACAGAGTCCTTCTGTGTGGAATGATTAAATGACTGTCTATAAACAAATTACATTTGTATAGTGCCTTTAAAGTAATAAAACATCCCAAGGTACTGCACAGGAGCATTTAAAACAACATTTGACACCGAGCAGCAGAAGGAGATATCAGGTCAGATGAGAAAATGCCTGGACAAAGTGGCAGGTTTTAAGGAGAGTCTTAAAGGAGGAAAGCGAGGCAGAGATTTTGGGAGGGAATTCCAACGCTTAGGGTCGAGGCAGCTGAATGCATGGCCAGCAATGGTGGAACGATTAAACCCAGCGATGCTCAAAAGGCCAGAATTATAAGTGCACAGATTTTTTGGAGGGTTTGGGGGTCTGGAGGAGATTACAGAGATAGGGAGGAGCGAGGTGATGGAGGGATTTGAAAATAAGGATGAGGATTTGGTGTGAGTTGGTGTGAGTTAGGACACGGGAAACAGGCTTTTGGGTGACCTGAAGTTGAAGGAGAGGAGATTCTGGGAGACCTGCCAGCAATGCATTGGAATAGTCAAGTCGAGAGGTAACAAAGGCATGAATGAGGGTTTCAGTGGCAGATGAGCTGAGACAGAGGTGAAGTCAGGCGAAGTCACAGAGGTGAAATTAGCCATGGGTCCTAGCTATGCCTGCCTTTTTGTGGCATCTGTGGAACATTCCTTGTTCCTGTCTGACTTGGGCCTCTTCCCTCACCTCTTTTTCGGTTTATTGATGACTGTATTGGTGCCATTTTCTGCTTTTGTCCTGAACTAGAAAACGTCATCAACTTTGCTTCCAATTTCCACCCTTCTCTCACCTTCACATGGTTCATATCCAACTCTTCTCTTCCCTTCCTCGACCTTTCTGTCTCCATTTCTGAGAATAGATTTTCAACAAATATTTATTAAAAGCCCACTGACTCCTACACCTACCTCAATGGCACTTCCTCATACCCTGCTTCCTGTAAAGGCTCCATTCCATTCTCCCCATTTTTCTATTTCTGTTGCTTCAGTTCTGATGATGTAACCTTCCATACCAGTGCTTCTGATTTGTTTTTCTTTGACCTGAACTGATGATTTCCCCCACTGTGATTGACAGGGACCTCAACTTTGTCTGTCCCACTTACCACACTTCTGCTCTCACCCGTTTGCCTACTTCCCAGAGACATGATAGGGTGCCCTTGTTCTCATCTTCCATCCCACAAGGCTCCGTATTCAACAGATCATCCTTCACCATTCCATTGGTTAACCGTGTCAAAGGCTGCAGACCATCAAGAAGGACGAGTCGAGAAGTCACTTGTGACTTTGACAAGAGTTGTGTTTATGCTGTGACAGAGGCAGGAGCCTGATAGGTGGGATTCAAACATAGAGTTCTGGGAAGGATTGGCACGGATTTGGGAGATGATAATCCTTTAAGGACTTTGGAGAGGAAAGGACGTTGGACATGGGGTGATAGTTTGCAAGGTCAAGGAGTTATTTTTGAGGAGAGTTTTGATGATTGCAGATTTAAAGAAGAGAGGGACAGCAGAGGAAGAGAAAGAATCGTTAATAATCTTGGCTAACATAGGGACCAGGAGGGGACGTCGGGTGGTCAGCAGTTTATTGAAAGAGGGTGAAGGGAACAGGGGGTGGGTCTCATGGACAAGATGAACTCAGAAAAGGAACAAGGGGAGATAGGAGAGAACCAGAGAAAGATGTGAGTTGTTCAGAGCTAAGGCTGCAGGGAGTTTAGAGGAAGTTTGTCCTGGTGGGCTAGTGGAAAGAAGGATTTGTGCAATCTCTCCTCCAAAGTTACAAAGAGGTGGGGGAGTGGCATTGTTAATCAGGGATAGTATCACAGCTGCAGAAAGGGAGGTCGTCGAGGAGGGATGGTCGACTGAGTCATTATGGGTGGAAGTCAGAAACAGGAAAGGAGCAGTCACTTTGTTGGGAGTTTTCTATAGACCCCCCAATAGCAACAGAGACACGGAGGAACAGATTGGGAGGCAGATTTTGGAAAGGTGCAGAAGTAACAGGGTTGTAGTCATGGGTGACTTCAACTTCCCTAATATTGATTGGAACCTCCTTAGTGCAAATAGTTTGGATGGAGCAGTTTTTGTCAGGTGTGTCCAGGAAGGTTTCCTGACTCAATATATAGATAGGCCGACTAGAGGGAAGACTATGTTGGACTTGGTACCTGGCAACGAACCAGGCCAGGTGGCAGATCTCTCGGTGGGAGAGCATTTCGGTGAGAGTGATCACAACTCCCTGACCTTTACTATAGTCATGGAGAGGGACAGGAGCAGACGGGATGGGAAAATATTTAATTGGGGGAGGGGGAATTACAATGCTATTCGGCAGGAACTGGGGAGCATAAATTGGGAACAGATGTTCTCAGGGAAATGCACAACAGAAATGTGGAGGTTGTTCAGGGAGCACTTGCTGCGACTGCTGGATAGGTTTGTCCCGATGAGGCAGGGAAGGGATGGTAGGCTGAAGGAACCTTGGATGACAAGAGATGTAGAACAGCTAGTCAAGAGGAAGAAGGAAGCTTACTTAAGGTTGAGGAAGCAAGGATCAAACAGGGCTCTAGAGGGTTACAAGGTAGCCAGGAAGGAACTGAAGAATGGACTTAGGAGAGCTAGAAGGGGACATGAAAAAGTCTTGGCGGGTAGGATTAAGGAAAATCCCAAGGCGTTCTGCACATATGTGAGGAACAAGAGGATGGGCAGGGAGGGGGTAGGGCCGAAAAGGGATAGTGGAGGGAACTTGTGCCTGGAGTCGGAGGAGGTAGGGGAGGTCCTAAATGAATACTTTGCTTCAGTATTCACTGGTAAGAGGGACCTGGTCATTTGTGAGGACAGCATGGAACAGGCTGATATGCTCGAACAGGTTGAGGTTAAGAGGGAGGATGTGCTGGAAATTTTGAATGATATGAGGACAGATAAGTCCCCGGGGCCAGACGGGATATACCCAAGGATATTACGGGAAGCGAGGGAAGAGATTGCTGCGCCTTTGGCGATGATCTTTGCGTCTTCACTGTCCACTGGAGTCGCACTGGATGATTGGAGGGTGGCAAATGTTGTTCCCTTGTTCAAGAAAGGGAATAGGGATATCCCTGGGAATTATAGACCAGTCAGTCTTACGTCGGTGGTGGGCAAATTATTGGAGAGGATTCTGAGAGACAGGATTTATGATTATTTGGAAAAGCATGGTTTGATTAGAGACAGTCAGCATTGCTTTGTGAGGGGCAGGTCATGCCTCACAAGCCTTATTGAATTCTTTGAAGATGTGACAAAACACACTGATGAAGGAAGATTAATGGGTGTGATGTATATGGATTTTAGCAAGGCGTTTGATAAGGTTCCCCATGGTAGGCTCATTCAGAAAGTAAAGAGGCATGGGCTTCAGGGAAAGTTGGCTGTCTGGATACAAAATTGGCTGGCCCATAGAAGACAGAGGGTGGTAGTAGATGGAAAGTATTCAGCATGGAGCTCGGTGACCAGTGGTGTTCCGCAGGGATCTGTTCTGGGACCTCTGCTCTTTGTGATTTTTATAAATGACTTGGAAGAGGAAGTGGAAGGCTGGGTTAGCAAGTTTGCCGATGACACGAAGGTTGCTGGAGTTGTGGATAGTGTGGAGAGCTGTTGTAGGTTGCAATGGGACATTGACAGGATGCAGAGCTGGGCTGAGAAGTGGCAGATGGAGTTCAACCTGGAAAAGTGTGAAGTGATTCATTTTGGAAGCTCGAATTTGAATGCGGAATACAGGCTGAAAGACAGGATTCTTGGTAGTGTGGAGGAACAGAGGGATCTTGGGGTCCATGTCCATAGATCACTCAAAGTTGCCACCCAAGTTGATAGGGTTGTTAAGAAGGCGTATGGTGTGTTGGCTTTCATTAACAGGGGGATTGAGTTTAAGAGCCGTGAGGTTATGCTGCAGCTCTATAAGGCCCTGATTCGACCACACTTGGAATATTGTGTTCAGTTCTGGTCGCCTCATTATAGGAAGGATGTGGAAGCTTCAGAGAGGGTGCAGAGGAGATTTACCAGGATGCTGCCTGGACTGGAGGGCATGTCCTACGAAGAAAGATTGAGGGAGCTAGGGCTTTTCTCATTGGAGCGAAGAAGGATGAGAGGTGACTTGATAGAGGGGTACAAGATGATGAGAGGCAGAGATAGAGTGGGTAGTCAGAGACTTTTTGACAGGGTGGAAAGGGCTATCACCAGGGGGCATAATTTTAAGGTGATTGGAGGAAGGTTTCGGGGAGATGTCAGAGGTAGGTTCTTTACACAGAGAGTGGTGGGTGCGTGGAATGCACTGCCAGCGGTGGTAGTAGAAGCAGATACATTAGGGACATTTAAGCGACTCTTGGATAGGTACATGGATGATAGTAAAATGAAGGGTAGGTAGTTAGTTTGATCTTCGAGTCGGTTAAAGGTTCGGCACAACATCGTGGGCCTAAGGGCCTGTACTGTGCTGTACTGTTCTATGTTCTATGTAAGTGAACCCCTGTAGTCCAGGTATCATTCTTGTAAACCTACGTTGCATTCCCTCCAAGGCCAATATATCCTTCCGAGGGTGTGGTGCCCAGAACTGCTCACAGTACTCCAAGTGGGGTCTTACCAGGGTTTTGTACAGCTGCAGCATAACCTCTGTGTCTTTATACTCCAATCCTCTAGATATAAAGGTTAGCATTCCATTAGTCTTTTTGATTATTTTCTGCACTTGGTCCTGGCATTTTAAAGATCTATGCACCTGAACCCCCAAGTCTCTTTGGACATCCACTGTACTTAACCTCTTCCCATTTAGAAAGTACCCTGCTCTATCCTTTTTTGGTCCAAAATGGATAATCTCACACTTGCCCACAGTGAAATCTATCTGCCACAGTTTTGCCCACTCATCTAGTCTGTCAATATCTCTTTGCAATTTTATGCTATCATCTCGACTGAATACAATGCCGCCTAATGTTGTATCATTAGCAAATTTGGATATATGACTTACTACGCCATCATCCAAGTTGTTAATGAATATGTGAATAATTGAGGCCCCAACACAGATCCCTGTGGGGCAGCACTAGTCACATCCTGCCAATCAGAGTAGTTTAGTTTAGTTTAGAGATACAGCACTGAAACAGGCCCTTCGGCCCACCGAGTCTGTGCCGACCATCAACCACCCATTTATACTAATGCTACACTAATCCCATATTCCTACCACATCCCCACCTGTCCCTATATTTCCCCACCACCTACCTATACTAGTGGCAATTTATAATGGCCAATTTACCTATCAATCTGCAAGTCTTTTGGCTTGTGGGAGGAAACCGGAGCACCCGGAGAAAACCCACGCAGACACAGGGAGAACTTGCAAACTCCACACAGGCAGTACCCAGAATTGAACCCGGGTCGTTGGAGCTGTGAGGCTGCAGTGCTAACCACTGCGCCACCGTGCCGCCGTACTTATCCATTATCCCCACTCTCTGTCGCCTACCACTCAACCAACTTCCGAACCATGTCAATAATTTGCCCTCAACTCCATGGGCTTCTACCTTAGTTAACAGTCTCTTATGTGGGACTTTATCAAATGCTTTCTGGAAGTCCATATAAATAACATCCATAGACATTCCCCTGTCCATTACCTTAGTTGCCTCTTCAAAAGATTCAATGAGATTTGTCAAACATGACCTTCCCGTCATGAATCCATGCTGGCTGTCCCTGACTGACTGAAATTTTTCGAGGTGTTCAGGCACCCTATCCTGATTATAGACTCCAGCAACTTGTGCACCACAGATGTCAGGCTAACTGGTCTGTAATTTCTTTGGTTCCCCCTTTCACCCTTCTTACAAATTGGAGTGACATGTGCAACTTTCCAATCCAGAGGGACCACTCCTGAATCCAGGGAACTCTGAAAGACAAAAGTTAGGGCATCTACAATGAGCTCCCCTACTTCCTTCAACACCCTAGGATGGAAACCGTCAGGTCCTGGAGATTTCTCATTCTTTAATTCCATTAATTTCCTTGTTACTGATGTTTTACTTACGTTAATTTTACTGAGTCCCTGTCCCCTATCGGCTATTAATTTTTTTCGGGACATCCGGCAAGTTATCCTCCTTTTCAACTGTAAATACTGAGGCAAAATAATTGATCAACGTGTCTGCCATTTCCCCATTATCAATGACAATATCCCCATTTTCAGCTTTTACTGAGCCTACATTGCTCTTGACCACCTGCTTTCCCTTTATGTAACTATAACATTTCTTCTTATTGATTTTGATGTCCAACTGATTAACGACTTGGATGCAGGGGCGACTGAGTTCTTAATGTTAGGGAACAGTCTAAGCCTCCCCTGTGAAGCCTACATGAAAGCCAAGGCCCTGATCAGTGGAGTGGGAGGAGGTTACCTATCTGTTCCCACCATCGGGTCCACCTACAGTGTGACCTAGTCTCAGGCCGCTAAAGCGTGGGGATTGTCCCAGGGATACGCATCCTGCTGGGAAATGATTTGGCTGGCAGCAAGATAATAACAACCCCTATAATCATAGACCAGCCCAGCGAAACCAGGGAAACCGAATAACTACAGGAGGAAGTTCCTGGTATCTTCCCCGATTGTGTAGTGACTTGGTCCCAAGCCAGACAGGCCAGATTATTTGAGAGGAAATCACTGCCCCAGCTGGATGAGCCGGAGGTCTGCTTAGCTGAAACTTTCTTTCAGGACCTATCTAAAGGGTAGGAGGTGCTCAGCCCAGCCTCCCTAATTGACAACCAGCAGGCAGATCCTAAATTAAAGTGCATAGTACAGACTGCTTGTTGTGAGGCAGAGGCCACCCCAGTCCCTGAGTGTTGCTGGGGTATGAGATGGGGTAGTAATGCGGAAGTGGAGACCTCCCAGTAGATCTGCGGAGGAGTGGGCAGTGCTCCACTAGATTGTAGTGCCCCCAGAATACCAGCAAGGGATTTTACGGATATCTCATGCCATCCCTATGGCTGGACATGTGGGTACTCGGAAAACTTTAGCCCGGGTAAGTAAACACTTTTTCTGGCCTCACATCTGGTCTGAAGTGGCCGATTAAACCTGCCATGCTTACCAGGCTGCAGGCAAACCCCAGGCCACAATTAGACTGGCCCCCCCTCAAACCCATTCCAGCATTTGGGAACCCGTTGACCAAATGTTGATAGACTGTGTGAGACCACGACCCAAAACCAAACGCAGTAAACCAGTGAGTGTTTGCCAGAAGGTGGAAATACCTGAGGGCAGCCAGGAGGAGTTGAGGAGGAGGAGACCCCCGTTGAACACCCAGCTAACAAACTGGCAAACACAGAAGTCTTAAAAGACTTAATCACCCAGCTGAAACCCCAAAAACAAACGCAGGAGGAGGACGTGTCCACCATGCTAAAAAAATCTGTAAAGATCAGGCAGGGTGTACCACCCGAGCAGTTCACAGCATGGATGTGGGAGACACACCACCAGTCAGGCGGTACCCCTGCCAGCTGAGCCCTGACAAGCTAGCTCAGGTTAGACAGGAAATCCAGTACATGCTGGATGGTGATGTGGGTGAGCCTACCCAGGGTAGTTGGAGATCCCTCGTTGTCCTGGTCCCAAACCAAAAGGACCCATACCAGCCTGCTCTTCCCTGTACGCTCCTTACCACCCTGCAGAACATGGGTCTACTGTCCAAGGAACACATCTGACCAGTTATCAGACCAGCGCTCATACAGCAAATAAAACATTAATGGTCAGTCTGAAAGTGGAACCAGCAACAATTGTCCATAATTTTCCAGAGACGTGTGAAAACATTCCTACAAATGTGACGCAATCAAGGCTTTCCCCAGGTGACCCTGACTGAACGACCTGCTACCCGACCCGACCCTGACGAGACCCAACGACGTGTGTCAGGTTCGGGTCGGGTCGGGTCGCATTTCCGGGTCTGGCATACGGGCTTGGGTCGGGTTTCCTTTGCAGACCCTTACCCTGACTTGCTCTTCCAGTGAAGCCATATCTGTAATTAGAGGTGTGCTTCAGGAGAACTTAGGGAACTCATACAAATAGGGAGTACCTGGAGCAGGAGCAGATTCACCAATAGCCAGCTCATCTTCTGTTCCTAACTGGGATGGAGGTGGATCTGAATCCATCAATGAGCTTATCCGGCTTCGTGAACCTGCTTGTACATACAGCCACAAAAAGAGTACAGACTTACCTGAATTTTATCAGAATAGTATAAAGCAATCAGAACAGAAATTGAAGACATTGAACCAAGGGAAAAATAGGATTTGCTCTTTTCCTGCTAGTTCTGTCACTGTTCCTGTACCTGACACTAGTTGGGAAGAAATGCTGAAACCAGTAAGGTCTGCTGAAAATTTGCCTCCAGAAATGATCCCACTGTATTGGACTCTAATGTTCTGCAGCTTGGGGAATCCAAATGACACTATCTTGATTACCAAAAGCTGGCCCCAAACTTTATCACCCTAGTCGCCCCATTAATAGAGGCACCGAGACCAGAAGCAAACGCCTTAGCAAAATTGAAGTCAACAGAAATCAGGGGAAAATACTCCACTGGTTGGAACATACCTAGCACAAAGGATGGTTCTGGTATTTGGAGGCCAACCATCTCAGTCCCAGAATGTAGAATAATAGAGTTATTTACGGCACAGAAGGAGACCATTTTGCCCAACATATCCATGTCGGCTCTCCAGGGAGCTGTCCAGTCAGTTCCACTCTCCCGCTCAATCCAGTGGGCAGTGATTTACAGGTCATTAACACCGGCTGTCTAAAAAAGTTCTTCCTCATATTCCTCCTGCATCTCTTGCCCAAAACCTTCAATCTGTGTCTCCTAGTCCTTTTTTCATTAGTTAATGGGAACAGTTTTTCCTTGCCTAACTTAGTTAAGCCTGATATGAACTTGTACATCTCTGTTAAATCTCTGCTCAATCTCCTTTGCTCTAAGGAGAACAACCCAAGCTTTTCCAACCTAACCTTGTAACTAAAATCCTCAATCCCTGGAACCATTCTGGAAAATCTCCTCTGCATCCTCTCAAGGACTCTCACACCCTCCTGAAGTGTGGTGACCAGAACTGGATGCCATACTCTACTTGGGGCCTAACCAGAGCTTCATAAAGGTTCAGCATAACTTCTCTGCTTTAGTACTCAATGCTTCTACTTATGAAGCCCAAGATCCTATCTGCCTTCCTGAGCACTCTCTCAACATGTCCTGGCACCATCAAAGATTGATACAGATGTACCCCCCCAGGTCCCTCTGTTCTTACACACTCTTTAGAACTGCGACATTAAGTACATATTGCCTCTCCCTATTCCTTCTGCCAAAATGTATCACCTCACACTTGTCAGTATTAAATTCCATCTGCCACCTCTCTGCCCATTCTGCTATCCTATCTATGTCCTGTTGTAGGTGGTTTATGTCATCCTCACTGTTTGCTACACCTCCAAGTCCAGTGTCATCAGCCAGTTTTGAGATTCGACTCTGTATTCCAAGATTCAAGTCATTCATATATTGTAAAAAAGCAGTGTTCCCAGCACTGACCCTTGGGGAACATCACTGTCTACCATCCTCCAGTCTGAAAATCAACCATTTACTACAACTCGCTGTTTTCTGTCTAAAAGACAACTTTTTATCCATTCAGACACTGACTCTCCCTTTCCATAAGCCTCAATTTTGTTAACCAGCCTTTTATGTGGTAACGAATCAAACACTTTCTTTACATATAAGCAACATCCACCGCTTTCCTTTCATCAACATTCTCTGTTACTTCACCAAAAAATTCAATTCCATTCGTCAAGCAGGATCTCCTTTTTCCAAATCCATGCTGGCTTTCCTTAACTAATTGGAGCAAAAGTATCTGTTAAATATTTCTCAATTATTGTTTCAAAACTTTATCCACCACTGATGTTCAACTAAATGGCCTGTGGTTCCTCGGACTGTGCTCACTGTCTTTTTTGAATAATGGTGTTATATTTGCCACTCTCCAATCCCCTGGCACATCCCCCATATCTAGGGAAGATTGGAAGATTATAACAAGCTATTCCACTATTTCCATCCCCACTTCCTTTAGCAACCTGGGATGCAGACCATCCAGACCAGGTGACTTACCTACCCGAAGCATAGCCAGCCTTTTTATTACCGCCCCGTCTCAATTTTTACCCTATCCATTGCCTCTCCTCTGTTCAGTTCTACCGATATTTTGTCAGATTCAACTTCCTGAGTGAACATTGATACAAAGAGCTCATTAAGTATATTAGCCTTCCTGTGCACCTCGAAGCATATATTGCTCTGATTATGGAATCACCTGTAACAAGTGTATTTCTGCCCTTTGCTGCTCCCTCCTGTACAGTCCCTTGTCTATTGGTGCCATGGTCTGGACTTCACTCCTTCAAGGTCTTGTCACTCCCAGCAGTCTCCAAAGCTGAGTACTGGTTTGTGAGTAACACACATCCCTAAGACTCGTGCACTTCCTGACTCTTCCGAATATTCCGGATGACCACCCACCGACTATCCTGAACTCCGACTGCCTGTGGGGTGACCAGTTTCTGGAATGTACAATCCAGAAAACTCTCCTGTTCCCTGATTCTCTGCAGTAATTTCAGCTGCCCCTCAAGCTCGGAGTCCTGAGGTCGAGCTGAAGCAGCTGGAGATGCTTCCTGCATACATGAGGCTGGAATTTGTGCTGGTGGAGGGGTTCCCAGTGTCAGAATGAAAATGCGGGGGATCCCCGCCTCTGCCTTTTCATGCCCTCCGGAGCGAGACTCCGATCCTTTTAAATCAAAGTTTCAGGAGGCGAGATACCCTTCCCTTTAAAGTCTTTAAAGAGACGGGAATCCTGCCTCCAAGAACTGCCGGCTAATCAGAGGGCTGGCAGCTCAGCAGTATCAGCATCACCACCGGGAGTGGTGGCCAGTGCCAGAACTGCAGAGGACTCAGACCCAGGTCCAGCGCTGGAACTCTGGAACACAGATAGGGAAGGTGGGGTCGCCATGGGCCTTCTGAAAGACCCAGCAATTGGTGAGGGGGGGAGGGGGGTCGATGATCGTTGAGTCCATGGGAAGGAAGTTCCAGGGATGAAAGCTGTAGCCAGTGAGGGTTCTCCATGGGCTACAAATTGTCCACAAAGAAGGGACCGACGCCTCCAGACCCTCAGGGAGGGCGCCTCGTTTTACAAGGCATCATCCCCGTGCAGGGAAGGCTCCCCCCCACCCCGTCTCCACTGCTGGTAAGATCCCAGTGCTGGCAGGAAGAAGCCCTGAATTGGCCCTTAATAGGCCGCTTGAAGGCTGCAATTGGCCTCTGGGCAGGAAGGCTGTCATCGCCCAATCCTACCCCTGGGAAGATCGCTGACCTGAGTCATATGTGGACATGTACCTGCTGTAAACAGAGAAACATTCCTGAGCATTTCCCACAGGTATTGATTCCCATCCAGAGACCCATGTGATTAGATTCCAAGAGCCCAATCTCTATAAATGGTGATGCAATCATTGGTAACGGAATAAATATTTATAATTATATATAACTTACTGGAGATGGTGGCACAATTCCTGGGAAACCATCCACAATTACTAACTGTTCCAGAAAACCCCTGGAAAGAATTCACTCCCAAGTGTTTCTTATACTTATTCTCTCGATTCCAGTGGCAGAGTGCTAATAATTCACATTTCCAGGGATCCCCACCAGAATTCCTGAAATTGAACCAGGGACCTCAGTTATGTGGATAGACGAGAGAAACTGGGATGGTTCTCCATAGAACAGAGAATGGTTAGTGTAGATTTAACAGAAACGCTCAAAATCATGAGGGACTTTTGACAGAATCGAGAGGGAGAAACTGTTTCCACTGGCAGGAGGTCAATAACAGATAACACAGGTTCAGAACAATTGACAAAACAATCCAGGGAGGATATGAGGAGAAATTTTATGCAGTGATTTGAGGTGAGCTGGACTACAGTATCTGAGAAAGAAGGAAACAGATCTAATGGTAATTTTCCAAAGGAAGTGGAGATTTATCTCAGAGGAGATACGAAGTGAAACTATCACTGGAGAGTGCCAGTGCAGGTCAGTGAGCACAGGGGTGATAGGTGAGCTAGATTAATTGCGAGTTAGGATTCGGGCAGCAGAGTTTTCAATGACCTCTAGTTTGCTCTACGTAGAATGTGAAGACCAGCCAGGAGTGTGTTGGAATCGTCAAGTCTAGAGGTAACAAAAGCATGAATGAGGTTTTCAGCAACAGATGACCTGAGACAGGAGCAAAGTCGAATGATGTTACAGAGGTGGAAATGGGCGGTCTCAGTGATGGTGCAAATATGTGGAAGGAAGGTTATCTCAGGGTCAAATGTAACACCAGGTTTGTGATCAGACTGGTTAGTTTCAGACTGCTGCCAGGGAGATGTACAGAGTCGATAGCTAGGGAACGGAGTTGAGAGCAGGAACCAAAACCAATAGCTTCAATCTTTCCAATATTTAGTTGAAGGCAATTTCTGCTCACCCAGTACTGGATGTCAGATAAATAGTCTGATAATTTAACAACAGTGGAGGAGTCGAGATGGTGGTAGTGAGGTAAAGCAGGGTGTTGTCAGAGTAAATGTGAAAATGTAAGCTGTGCTTTCATGTGATGTTGCTGAGCGGCAGCATGTAGACGGGATATAGGAGGGGCCCACGGAGAGATCCTTGGGGGACACCAGAGGTAACAGTGCTGGAGCAGAGAGAAGACATTGCACGTGAATGTCTGGCTACAATCATATGGATGAGAATGGAACCAGGTGAGTGCAGTCCCACCCAGCTGGACGAAAGTGGAAAGGCTTTAGAGCAGGATGGTGTATCAACTGTACCAAAAGCCACAGACAGGAGGGCGAGGAGGGATAGCTTACATTTGTCACAGTCACATAGGAGGTCATTTGTGACTTTGACAAGTACTGTTTTGGTATTATGGCAGGGGCGGAATCTGATTGGAAGGATTCAAACATGGAGCTCTGGGAAAGCTGGGCACAGATTGGGGAGGTGTCAACACAGTAAAGATTTTGGAGAGGAAAGGGAGGTTTGCAAAGCTAGTGGGGTCAAGGGTTGTTCTTTGAGGAGAGGGTGATGACGGCAGATTGAAAGGAGGGAAAACACCTGATGAGAGAGAACTATCAACAATATCGGCTGACATGGGGACCAGAAGGGAGCTGATCAGATGGTTTCATTCTTACTGACAGAGAAGCCCATGAGTTGTTCACACTTATTGTTGGAGGTGAGGGTGAAGGGGACAATGGAGAAGGGTTTAAGTAGACTGTGTGCAGTAAAGAAAAGAAGCTGGAAGTTACATTTGCATCCCAGGATCATTCTGGAATAGTGAGCAGTTTTAGCAGAAGAGACTAGGACCCAATAGTGTTTTGTGTGGTCCAGCCAGATCTAGTGGTGGATGGTTAAACTAGTTGTCCACCATATCCTCTCAAGTCTGCATCTCTTGGACTGAAAAGCGTGAAGATGAGGATCATCCCAGGGGAATGGCTAGGGTGAGAGAGAACATAGGAACATAGGAGCAGGAGTAGGCCATTCAGCCCATCGAGTCTGCCCTATCATTCAAAATGATCATGGCTGATCATCCACTTCAATGCCTTTTTCCCACACTAACCCCATATTCCCCATGTCATTTGTATTTAGAAATCTGTCAGTCTCTGCTTTAAACATACTCAATGACTGAGCTTCCACAGCCCTCTGCGGTAGAGAATTCCAAAGATTCACAACCCTCTGAGTAAAGAAATTTCTCCTCATCTCTGGCCTAAGTGGCTTCCCCTTATTTTGAAATTGTGTCCCCTGGTTTAAGACTCCCCAACCAGGAGAAACATCTTAACTGCATTTCCCTGCCTATCCATTTAAGTATTTTGGAGGTTTCAATTAGATCACCTCTCATTCTTTGAAACTCAAGAGAATACAGGTCCAGTTTCTCCAATCACTCTTCATCGGGCAGACTCGCCATTCTGGGACTAAGTCTGGTGAATCTTTGTTGCACTCCCTCTATGGCAATGATATCCTTCCTATGGTAAGGGGACCAAAACTGCACACAGTACTCCAAGTGTGGTCTATCCAAGCTTCTATACAATTGAAGCAAGACTTCACTCCTCCTGTACTCAAATCCTCTTGCAATAAAGGCTACCATACCATTAGCCTTCCTAATTGCTTGCTGCACCTGCATGTTACCTTTCAGTGACTTATTGACAAGGACACTCAGGTCCCTTTGTACATCTACACTTGAAATCTCTTCCAATTTAAGAAATACTCTTCACATCCACACCTCTTACCAAAGTGGATAACCTCACTTTTTTCCACATGATATTCCATCTGCCATGTTCTTGCCCACTCACTAAGTCTGTCCAAATCCCCTTGAAGTCACTTTGCATCTTCCTCACAACACACGTTGCCACCTAGTTTTGTGTCAGCCGCAAACTTGTAAATACATCATTTGGTCCCCACATCCAAATCATTGATATATATTGTGAATAGCTGGGGCCCAAGCACTGATCCCTGCAGTACCCAACTGGTCACAGCCTGCCAATGCGGGAATGACCCGTTTATTCCTATTCTCTGCTTTCTGCCTGTTCACCAATCCTTAATCCATGTCAGTATATTACCTCCGATCCCATGTGCTTTAATTTTGCTAACCAACCTCGTGTGGGGGTCTTCATCAAAAGCCTTCTGAAAATCCAGGTACACCACATCCACTGACTCCCCTTCATCAATTCTATTCGTAACATCCTCAAAAAACTCCAACAGTTTCATCAAACCTGATTTCCCATTCATAAATCCATGTTGACTCTGCCCAACCAGATCATTATTATCCAAGTGTCCATTTATCACATCCTTCAGAATAGACACAAGCATTTTCCCAACAACTGATGTAAGGTTAACAGGTCTGTAATTCCCTGTTTTCTCTCTCCCTCCCAATGTTTTCATTGGGCACCAAAGCAGCAAAGGTGGAGGTGAGGATGTAGTCGAACAAATCAGTAGCTGCTGAAATGTTGTGGCAAATGGATGGCGAAACGCTGGAGAGTTGGGACTTTGAAAGTGCAATTGTGAGTGAATTGGGTATAGTTTTTCTCCCAGGCACGATTATAGAAGGAGGTAAGGTTGGGAATGGAAGGGGGATGTGGGTGGAGGATGATATAATGAAATGATCAGAGTTGATCTTATCTGTGATTAAGAGGGTCAGACCAACAATGTAACGTGAGATGACAAGATCAAGGTGGTGGCGGTGAATGGGAAGGTCATTGAAGAAGCAGCTGAAGGTGGTTGAGTCTCAGACACTATCCTAAGGAGCACCTGCAGCAATGTCCTGTGGGTCGAGATGATTGGCATCCAACAACCAAAACTTTGTGCTGGATATATCTCCAACCAGTCAAGGGTTTTCCTCTTGATTAGAATTGAATTTTACTGGAGCTCCTTGGTGCCACACTCGGTCAAATGGTGCCTTGATGGCGAGGACATTCATTCTCAACTCATTTCACTGGTCTTTCTGAAGTCAGGCACCTGTCTCCAAGATCATATAATGGTTACTGCACAGAAGGAGACCATTCGGCCCATCATGTCCATGCCAGCTGTCTGCACAAGCAGCTCAGTTTGTCCCACCCTCTTGTTCTTTTCTCTGTAGTACTGCTAATATTTTCTTTTCAGATGATTATTCATTGCCTTTTGGAAAGCCATGATTGAATCAGCCTCCACAACACTCTCAGGCAGTTCACTCCAGATCCTAACCGCGCACTGCGTAAAAACATTTTTCCTAATAACACCGTTGTTTTTTTGCCATTCACCATAAATTTGTGTCCTCTGGTTCTCAACATTTCCATCAACAGGAACAATTTATTCCCACCTACTCTGTCCACACCCATCATGATTTTGAATACCTCTCTCAAATTTCCTCTCAACCTTCTCTTCTCGAAGGAGAACAGCCCCAGCTCCTCAAATCTATACATGTAAGTGAAGCACCTCATCCCTGGAATGATTCTTGTAAATATTTTCTGTAACCTCCCTATTGCTTTCACATCCTTCCTAAAGTGTGGTGCCTGGAACTGGACACAATATTCCAATTGGGGCCAAACTAGTGTTTTATAAAGGTTCACCATAACCTCCTTGGTTTGGTACACTAAGCCCTATTTATAAGGCCCAGGATGCCCTGTGCTTTATTAACCAATTTGTCAACATGCTTTGCCATCTTCAATGATTTGTGCACATATACGCCCAGGTCCCTTTGCTGTTGCAACCCTTTGAGACTTTTATCCTTTATTTTATATTGTCTTTCCTCATTCCTACAAACAATATGTATTGTTTCACACTTCTCTGCATTTAATTTCATCTGCCACTTATCTGCTCATTTCACCAGCCTGTCTATGTTCTGGTGAAGTCTATCACTATCCTCCTCACAATTCACAATACTTCAATGTTTTGTTTCATCTGCAAATTTTGAAATGTTGCTCCACACTCAATTCTAGGTCATTAATATAGATCGAAATAAGCAAGGGACCGATTACTGACCCCTACTGAATGGTGGACTGCTTTCCTGTTCAATTTTCATTTTTTTTACTTTAAACACAAACATCAGTTGTAATAACCGTCGAATCAGGTCTTTGACTTTAACAAGCTTACGAAGTACAATCCAATATAAATACTCAATCAAATCATACAATATGATTTCACATGAGTATATGATTCATTATTATTACGTTCACAATTCACTATAGGAACTCAGATTCCAGCCTGACTACATCAAACAATGGTTTACTCAAAACTCTTAGACCATTCTATCCTTTGCTCACTGCATTCCATGCACAATAACACTGGATTACAAAAAGACTATAATGCAGACTTCAGATAACATGAAGCCAAGAAGATAGACTTATATTCATCTCAGTCTCTCTCAATGACTCAGTTACCTTGGTTATCTGATCCACTTAAGATCTTCAATCACATTATTACTACAGTGCCCAAAACATCATCTTCTAGACCCTCAAGACATGGATGAGTGACATTCCCATTCCTTCAGCTCCTCGATCTTGCCTTCGGTCTGCTTCGCAAAGCATCCCTGTTCAGGAGAAATGAAAGCTCCAGGAGAGGCGCACCATGCTCCCTGACGCAGGGAAGGCCTGGGCTCATATTGTCAGTGGTGGCAAGGCCTCGTGGCAGCACCCCCCACCTGTCACTTGGCAACGGGGGCCCAATTTCAATATGCAAAGTGTTACTTACCTTGCAACATTATGCATCATGCTGCCTCTTTGTAAACATTTCACATACTCAGCTGAACGTGCATCTCTCATGTGCCTTCCTGATCCCCACTGATAAAAGCCGGCGGGGCAGAAATTGTCATGCTTGAAGCCTGTGAAGGTTAGTGTTGCGAGACAGGTCTCATCTCCGCATGCGTGTGTACGGAGGTGGGAGGGGGATGGCATTGCTGGGGGGCAGTACTCTGCCGATGTGTAGGGAGGTGGGAGGGAGGATGGCATTACTGGGGGGCAGTACTCTGCAAATGTGTCGGGAGGTGGGAGGGAGGATGGTATTACCGGGGGTATAACTCTGCAGATGTGTAGGAAGGTGGGAGGAGGGATGGTATTACAGGGGCACAACTCTGCAGGCATCAAGGGAGCTCCTGCATACCCTCCCTCCGTAAAAGGCGTCACTCTATGCCATTGAATGTTGGTGTGAGTGAAGGATCAATGTCACTCCAGGAATGCTGTGTGTGGAGATGGTGGCAAAAACGGTAGGAGTTTAAAGGTTAACTGGCTGGAGGGCCAATCAATGCAGCTGCTACAATCTGAATGTGGTCATGCTGTTCCATTCTTAGTGAGAGCTAAGACGGGCAATGCCATGCGACACCACATAGTTGATGCATGAAAGCACTTGATGTACCAGCCAACATCGTTCTTTACCCTGTTAGGTACCTTTGAAGAAGTGAAGGAAGGGAGTTTAATTGAAACTTGGAAATGGGGATGGTTCACCCTATATTCATTGATCTGCTTATCGTGAGGAGCCATATGCGCCACAGGCAAAACCAACAGGCCGGTGCAGCCCACATGGAAGCCCCTGGTCGTGAGCAGCCCCCAAGGAGAGCTCGCCATGACAGAACGCCATGCATCTACAGATCTCGCATGACATACCCGCAGACGTTTGAGCGCCAATGTCAGAGTTGACTGCGGATGTCAAGAGAGGCGGTGACACATCTCTGTGCCCTGCTCAACGATGACCTGCAACCGATGGGCTTCGGGGGACATCCTAAGCCTGTGGCCCTCAAAGTGACAGCGGCTCTTAACTTCTACACCTCTGCATTATTTCAGGGACCCACCGGAGACCTTTATGGGGTCACACAGTCAGCAGTGAACTGCTGCCTCAGTTAAGTCACCGATGCCCTGTACCAGAGGGCCAGGAGCTATGTCTGCATCAGGATGGACCCTGAGAGCCAGGCCCAGTGGGATTCCCACAGGTGCAAGGGGTCATAGACTGCACCCACGTGGCCATCAAGGCTCCCACCAACTGACTAGCTGCAAACGTAAACTGAAAAGGCTTCCACTCCCTCAATGTGCAGCTGGTATGTGATCACTGGAAATGTTTCATGCAAATCTGTGCCCACTTTCCAGGCAGCTGTCATGAAGCCTTCATCCTGCACCAGTCCCAGCTGCCATTGCTATTCACTGAACTGGCTCACATCGAGGGGTGGCTTCTTGGAGACAAAGGATACCCCTTGCAGACATGGCTCCTGACCCCAGTGAGAAACCCCACCAGTGATGCAGAGGAGAGATACAACTCCATCCACGGCGCTACAAGAGCCACCATTGAGCAGGTGATCAGCATGTTGAAAATGTGCTTCTGCTGCCTGGATAGATCGGGTGGTGCCCTGCAGTATGAAATGGAAAGGGTAGCTCGTATAGTAGCTGTTTGCTGTGCTTTGCACAACCAAGCATTCAATAGGGGGGAGGCCTTGCAGGATGAGGTGAGACGTGAGCAAGACTCCTCCTTGGATAATGAGGATGTAGAGGATTTACAGCAAGAAAGGTCCGTGGGAGGACAGAGAGCATCCAGACACCACATGCAGGACGAGCAGTGAGCAAGGGATGCACAGCAACGCCTTTTTTATCAAAGGTTCTCTATGCTATAGAAATCACCATGTGCTCTGCAAGCCACACAGCACCCTCATTTTCCTGTTGTGCATCAGTCTGTATCAGCAACATCTTTGAATCCACCATTACTCACAACATTTAAGAAGTATTTAGATGAGCACTTGAAATGCCATAACATACAAGTCTACGGGCTAAGTGCAGGAATATGGGATTAGAATAGTTGGGTGCTGGATGGCTGGCACAGACATGATGGACCGAAGGGCCTGATCCTGTGCTGTATAACTCTATGACTCGATGAATCTATGACTAGCAGCTGCAGACTGAGCCATTGTCCATGTTACTGCATCCGTGGAGATGTACATGAGTAATGATTAGATTAGATTAGATTAGAGATACAGCACTGAAACAGGCCCTTCGGCCCACCGAGTCTGTGCCGAACATCAACCACCCATTTATACTAATCCTACACTAATCCCATATTCCTACCAAACATCCCCACCTGTCCCTATATTTCCCTACCTCCTACCTATACTAGTGACAATTTATAATGGCCAATTTACCTATCAACCTGCAAGTCTTTTGGCTTGTGGGAGGAAACCGGAGCACCCGGAGAAAACCCACGCAGACACAGGGAGAACTTGCAAACTCCACACAGGCAGTACCCGGAATCGAACCCGGGTCCCTGGAGTTGTGAGGCTGCGGTGCTAACCACTGCGCCACTGTGCCGCCCCTAACTGTGCCATACAGGCATGGCAATGATGTTATTCCATACATTGGCAGTTCTGAAAGGCCAATGATGGAATGGGAGGAGACACGATCAGTACATGCTGGCACACTTCATTCACACAGTAAAAATGACACACTTTAGTGAAAATGTAACTTTTTACAGTGTACTGTCACCCAAACAAACCAATTTGTGTCACAGTGTTTATTTGAAATGCTTGTGGGTGCTCCTTTGTGGTGTCACCTCTACGCCAGCAGCCTGACTGGAGGAAGGCTGCTGATCTGATTACCCTTTGGCTGTGGATGACTTTGGCGGTCGTCGTCTGCTCACACGAGACCTGGAGAATCCTGGATGGCTGAATGGCCTCCTTCTGTGCTGTAATTTTTCTATGCTTCTCTGCTGGGGGAATCCTACATCAATGCAAAAATCTCCTCAAATGTTGTGGCTGTTGGAGTTTGACTCATCAGCAGAGGGGAGGAGGGACCGGTGTCCACATTGGAATCACCTTGAGGGAAGACCCCAGATATGGCACGCAGGCTCCCCTCCTCCATCTCAGGGCTCGTTTGAACCCGTCTGCTCTCCTGGGGTGGACGAAGGGCAGTAACAGTCTCCATGCCCTTGGTCCCTCTCTCGCCTAACCACTGATTTGAGGATCTGATGCCCTCGGCGAGGGATTGCAGGTTAGTGCATATTAATGGTATCTGCCTCACCTGGAGGGCTGCTGTTATCTCCGTGGATGAAGCCATGAGCTCGAAAGCCTGGGACATGGCAGCTGTCATGGCCTGGATAGACTCCCCCCTCCTTGTCCAGTCAAGGCTGCGCATGGCCAGTGGCAGCTTGACCAGATGTTGCCAGGACTGCTGCTGCAGCTCCAGGATGCCCTGTGCTGTTGACACCAGAGGGTCATCAGTAGCCTGGGGCTCAGCATGGGCCCTGGCCACCCACAGCCCTCCGACTGTCAGGGGTCTCGGCTGTCTCAGCCTCAGTCAGTTGCTCAGGCACCTGTGCAGTGCTCTCACCAGCTTGTGACCCAGACTCTAAGGCTGATCGGATTCCCATTGAGGTGAGTGTATCTGTGCTGGTGGAAGGTGCTGGAGTGTCCTGGGACACTGTTTCCTCAGAGCCCCAACCTCCCTGTCTTTGGCATGGCAGTGGCACACATGTGCCACTCTGTGTGGGGACACCCAGGGACAGTGAAGGTTCATGAAACAAAGTGCCACTTACTTTTGCTGAGCGAATCAGATCGCTCATCCTCTTGTGACACTGCACCCAGTCACGCCGGATGGCCCCATGGCTACTAACCTACTCTGCCACCTCCAGCCAGGCTGCCTTGGTCAGGCGGGAGGGCCTCTTCTTATCATCACTGGGGAAAAGGACCTCCTGCCTTGTCCACACACCTGGAGGAGAGTGATATCGCTGAATCATGGGGCCACCCTGGATTGTCCCTCTGCCATGTCCTTCAACTTCACTGGTCAATGCACAGTCTAAATAATTTAAGTTGCAGCTACAAGGTTATTTTATCAGCAGATGAAAGTAACCAGGGCTGCCTGCCCTTTAAATCGGGCCCCAGCACCTGCTCCTCATCCGACCTGACACCGATCACGGTGCTGGGAATCCCACCCCCTCCACATCATTTGCAGGTGGGAGGGGGGCATGCACATCGTGTATATGATAATGAGCCGCCACACTCAATATCACAGCGGCTCCATGACGGGCGGTCTGCCCATTTTTAAAGCTCGTTGCTGAGATTGACGGCGAGCTGGTAAAACTCAGCCCATAGTCTGCTGATCCCACAAACAAACCAAGACATTTGAAATTCAGAGGCAGTGTGAACTCACATTTCCACAGGGAAACTCCACTGTATCCCTTCCTCCAGTCCAAAAAAAACAACCGTTCATCATTACTCTCTGTTTCCTGTCACACAGCCAACTTTATATCCATGCTCCCACAATCCCTTTTATTCCATGAGCTTCAACTTTGCTGGTAAGAACATTTTGTGCCAGTTTATTAAATTTCCAGAGCACAGATTTGTAAAATCTAACTTGTATGTATCGACTAATTTTGACTTTTAAAAAAAAAAATTTTTGAATGAATTTGAACATCAACCCACAGCGACAGGACTGGGCCAATTATGAGGTCATCATCAGCAGTGAGGTCATCCCCTGGCAGGTCACATGACAGCTGGAGCCACAAGGCATCACAAACAGATTTGTGACTGGATTAAAACCCAAAATCCTGTCACAATGGCTTTTCAAATAAAGATGTTGTTGCTTGAAAAGACAACAGTTAAACTTTCTGTCTGACTGTGAGGAGAACTCGGGAAAAATTTACAGAACTAAATCCTTCAACAAAATATTCAAAAATCATTGAAATAGAAATCCTATGAGGAAAGGACAAGTTTGAGATATTGTCAGGATAAAGTAAACTGTTCAAACAGATTTTATTGAACTGAGTTGAACAGAACAAGTAAGTCAGCTTGGTAATTTTTATTAAAGTTCAGTTTGTTCAGTGATTGAATTTAATGCAAATAGAATTCCAGTGAAAAAGAAATGATTATTAAAGATAAACTTATACATTTGGAACAATAAAGTGAAACAATTAAATTATGAACAAGATCTAGAGTGAACCGAGAGGGCTCAAGGTCAGAGAGACAGTGAACTGCTAAACAGAGTGAATTGTAAAAAGAGTGAAGTCTTTAAATGTGGATTTGTTGAGAGTGGGAATTAGGTGCAGAAGGGGACGGAGCTGCTGTGCAATTTAAACAAAGGGACAACAGTAAAAGAGAAGGAGGGAGAACCAGAGGACTCTAAATTCAAAAAGCTTTAAATAAATAGACAGTAAAATATTCATCCGTGGGCCATGGGCATCACTGGCAAGGCCAGCATTTATTGTCCATCCCTAATTACCATTGAAAAGCTGGTGGTGAGCAGCCTTCTTGAACCACTGCAGTCTGTGTGGCGTCAGTACACTCACAGTGCTGTTAGCAATGGAGTTCCAAGATTTTGACCCATTGCCAGTGAAGGGACTGTGATACAGTTCCATGTCAGGAAGGTGTGTGACCCAGAGGGGAACTTGCTGGTGGTGGTGTGCTCAAACAGGCTGCTTTATCCTGGGTGGTGTCAAGCTTCTTGAGTGTTGTTGGAGCCACACTCATCCAGGCAAGTGGAGAGTATTCCATCACATTCCTGACTTGTGCCCAGTAGACAGTGGACAGGCTTTGGGGAGTCTGGAGGTGAGCTACTCGCCGCAGGATTCCCAGCCTCTGAACTGCTCTTGACGCCACTGTATTTAAAGGGCTGGTCCAGTTAAATTCCTGATCAATGGTAACCCCCAGGATGCTGATGGTTGAGGATTCAGTGATGGTAATGCTGTTGATTGTGGGGGGGAGATAGTTAGATCCTCTCTTGTTGGAGATGGTCATTTCCTGGCATTTGTATGTTCTGAATGTTATTTGTCACTTATCAACCTGGATGTTTTCCAAGACTCGCTACCTGCAGGCATGGACTGCTTCAGTATCTGAGAAGTTGCCAAGGAGACTGAACACAGTGCAATCATCAGCAAACATTCCCACTTTTCACCTTCTGATGGAGGGAAGGTCATTGTCAAAGCAGCTGAAGATGGTTGGGCTTAGGACACTGCCCTGAGGAACTCCTGCAGCAACATCCTGGGGCTGAGAAGATTTGCCTCCCACAACCACAACCATCTTCCTTTGTGCTAAGTATCACTCCAGCCCATGGAAAGCTTTTCCTCTGATTCCCATTGACTTCAATTTTACTGGGGTGCCTTGATGCCACACCTGCGGAAGGAACATGGAGCAAAGAACAGTTAAATAATGCCCGAGGATCGCGGCCTACAGCACTTACCCCCGGGAGAGGAGCTGACAGGAGCGGACCTGCGGGAGGAACACGGACCAGGGAACAGTTGAATAATGCCCGAGGATCACGGCCTACAGCACTTACCTTCCGGGAGAGCAGCAGACAGGAGCAGACCTGCGGGAGGAACACGGAGCAGAGAGCAGTTAAATAAAGCCCGAGGATCGTGGCCTACAGCACCTACCTTCTGGGAGAGCAGCGGACAGGAGCTCAGGTGTAACTGAGTTTGAAAAGAAAGTGAACAGTGACATCACAGGAAAGTCGTAAGGTGATTGGTCCTTTTCCATGTTTAGGATGTGAGGAGGGATGATATACTAAATGAATCATCAAATGAGGTCATATGGGTTGAGCTCAGAAATAAAAAAAGCAGCAGCCACACTACTAGGAGTATACTATCGGCCCCCAAATAGTGAGAGGGAGATAGAAGAACAAATATGTAAGCAAATTTCTAAGTGCAAAAACAAGTAGGGCAATAACAGTTGGGGATTTCAACTACCCTAATATCAACCGAGATACAAAGAGTGTGAAGGGCACAGAGGGGACGAAATTCTTGAACTGCATTCAAGAGAGCTTTTTCAGCCAGCACGTAACAAGCCCAACGAGAGGGAGTGCAATTTCAGATTTAGTCTTCAGAAATGAAGCTGGGCAAGTGGATGAAATAACAGTGGGGGATGATTTTGGACATAGTGACCATTTAACAGTTAGTTTTAGCATAATCATGGAAAAGGACAAAGATAGAACAGGAGTAAAAGTTTTAAATTGGGGGAGGCAAATTTCATGGAACTGAGGTGATCTGGTGAAAGTGGACTGGATACAGATACTTAAAGGAAAATCAGTGGCAAACCAGTGGGAAGCATTCAAAAGCGAGATACGACAGGCACACTGCAGACAGATGCCCACAAAGGAAAAAGGTGGTACTGCCAAATGTTATCCCCTAGTTATCTAGAAACTTACAGGGTAAGATAAAGCAGAAAAGGAAAGCTTATGACAGTCACAAAAAACTGAATACTTTAGAACGCATAGAGGAGTACAGAAAGTACAGGGATGAAGTAAGAAAGGAAATTAGGAAAGCAAAGAGAGGACATGTAAAATTATTGGCAGGTAAAATCAAGGAAACCCCAAAGATGCTTTATCAGTACATTAAGAGCAAGAGAATAACTAAGGAAAGGGTAGGACCTATCAGAGATGTAAAAGGGAACTTATGCGTGGATGCAGAAGATGTGGGCAGGGTTCTGAATGAGTCTGTTGTTTCTGTCTTCACAAAGGAGAGGGATAATGCAGACATTGTAGTAAAAGAGGAGGAGTGTGAAATATTAGATACGATAAGCATAAAGAGAGAGGAAGTACTAGAGGGTCTGACATCCTTGAAAGTGGATAAATCACCAAGGCCGGATGAATTGTATCCCAGGTTGTTAAAGGAAGCCAGAGAGGAATTGGTGGATGCTCTGAGGATCATCTGTAAATCCTCACTAGATACAGGCGAGGTACCAGAGGATTGGAGGTCTGCGGAAGTTGTACCGTTGTTTAAAAAGGGTGTGAGGGATAGACCAAATGATTATAGGCCGGTCATTCTGACCTCAGTAGTGGGCAAATTATTCAAATCAATTCTGAGAGATAGAATAAACTGTCACTTAGAAAGGCATGGATTAATCAGGATAGTCTGCATGGATTTGTTAAGGGATGGTCGTGTCTTACCAACTTAATCAAATTTTTTGTGGCAGTAACAGGGAGGATTGATGATGTTAGTGCAGTGGATGTGGTCTACATGAATTTTAATAAGACATTTGACAAGGTCCAACATGGCAGACTGGTCAGAAAAATAAAAGCCTTTAAGATACAGAGGGGAATGTGGCAAGTTGGATCCAAAATTGGCTCAGTGACAGGAAACAAAGGGTAATGGTCGACGGATGTTTTTACGGATGGAAGGTGGTTTCCAGTGGTGTTCCAAAGGGCTCAGTGTTGGATCCCTTGCTGTTTGTGGTATATATTAATGATTTGGACTTAAATGTGGGAGGCATGATTGGGAAATTTGCTGATGACACAAAAATTGGCCATGTCATTGATGGTGAAGACAGTAGCTGTAGACTCCAGAATAATATCAATGATTTGGTGGAGTGGGCGGAAAAGTGGCAAATAGAATTCAATCTGGACAGTGTGAGGTAATGCATTTGGGGAGGGAAAACAAATCAAGGGAATACACAATAAACGGGAGGATATTGAGAGACCTTGGAGTGCATGTCCACAGGTCCCTGAAGGTGGCAGGACAGGTAGATAAAGTGGTGAAGAAGACATATACATTGCTTTCCTTTATTGGCTGAGGTATGGAATACAAAAGCAGGGATGTAATGCTGGAACTGTGTAAAATGCTGGTTTGGCCACACCTGTGCTATTGTGTATAGTTCTGGTCACTACATAGAAAAATAGAAATATTATGGCACAGAAAGAGGCCACTTGGCCCATCTTGTCTGTGCCAGCCAAAAATGTTCCACCCATTCTAAGCCCACCTTCCAGGATTTGGTCCGCAGCCCGACAGATTACGGCACTTGAGGTGCAAATCCAGACTTCTTTTAAATGAGTTGAGGGTTCCTGCCTCGACTATTCTTTCAGGCAGTTAGTTCCAGACCCCCACCACCCTCTGGGTGAAAACACTTTTCCTCATCTCCCCTCTAAACCTTCTACCAATCACTTTAATTCAATCACTAATCTGTTTACGGACAGGTGGTTGGAAAAACAGAGAAATTTGTTTCGAAAAAAAAAGATTAACTACCTGTTGGTAACATAAGACACAAAAACCCAACAGGTGCATTATTCGTTATGAACAAAAGAAGTTAAATATTGCGTTAGGTCAAAGGAAGTGGCTTATAAGGTCACCAGAAAAAATGGTAAGTCCGAGGATTGGGAGAAATTTAGAATTGAACACAGGAGGACCAAGAAACTGATAAAGGAAAAAGAGATTATGAATGCAAACTGGCTTGAAACATAAAGGCAGACTGTAAAAGCTTCTTTAGGGATGTGAAAAGGAAAATGAGCAAGGATGAATGTGGGTCCTGACAACATTTTGGCAAAGTACTGAAGACTTGTTCTCCAGAACTTGCCGCGCCCGTATCCAAGCTGTTCCAGTACAGCTGCAGCACTGGCACCTACCCAACAAAGTGGAAAATTGCCCAGGTATGTCCTGTACGCAAAAAGAAGGACAAATTCAATCCGGCCAATCGCCACCCCATTCGTCTACTCTTGATCATCAATATAAGTGATGGAAGGTGTCGTCAATGGTGTTATCAAGTGGCATTTGCTTAGCAATATCCTGCTCAATGACGCTCAGTTTGAGTTCTGCCAGGGCCACTCAGCTTCTGATCTCATTACAGCCTTGGTTCAAACATGGATCAACTACATGAACTCAAGAACTGAGGTGAGAGTGACTGCCCTTGACATCAAGGCAGCATTTGTCCGAGTCTGGTATCAAGAAGCCCTAGCAAAACAAGAGTCAATGGGAATCAGGGGAAAAAATCTCCACTGGGTGGAGTCTTACCTAGCGCAAAGGAAGATGGTTGTGATTGTTGGAGGTCAATCATCTCAGCTCCAGGGTATCACTGCAGGAGTTCCTCAGGGTAGTGTCCTAGGCTCAGCCATCTTCAGCTGTTTCATCAATGACCTTCCCAACATCATCAGGTCAAAAGTGGGGATGTTCGCTGACATTTGCACAATGTTCAGCACCGTTCACAACTCCTCAGATACTGAAGCACGTGCAAGTGAGCATAGGAATAGGAGAATTCAGCAATTGAACACGTGGCTGGAGAACTGGTGTAAGAGGGAGGGCATCAGATTTCTAAGACATTGGAAGCAGTTCTGGGGCAGGTGGGACCTGTACAAGATGGACGGGTTGCATCTTAGCAGGAATGGGACGAATATCCTTGCAGGGAGATTTGCTAGTGCTGTTGGGGAGGGTTTAAACTAACATGTCAGGGGTGTGGGAACCAGGAGCAAGTATTAGAGAGGAATACCAAGGTGCACAGAATACTGGGGGAGATAGCACGAGAGTAGGGAATAGTACATTATTAGGTGGGGTCAGAGTAAGGGAGAAAGTAATAAAGTCTGAATCAGGGTTAATGTGCATGTATGTGAATGCACAGAGTGTGGTTAATAAGACTGGTGAGGTACAGGTGTTGATTGCCTTGTGGAAATTTGATGTTGTGGCCATAACAGAGACCGAGCTCAAAGGAGGGCAGGACTGGGTGTTAAATATTCCTGGATACAAGGTGTTCAGGAAAGATGGTCGCCCAAGACAAGGAAGTGTCCTGAAGTTCCCACATGGAACAGGAATTACAAGCTACAGGTCGCAGCTGCCCATCCATGATCGAAACAAAAAAACCCTTTCCCTTTTTGAATAATCTATTTAGTAGCCTGTTTAAACTATCAATTGCAATTACTACCTCTAGCCCTGCTCTGTGCTAATACTCTTATAACACTAAATGTAACACTACCTCAATTGCATATTTTTAATTTCCAGCACCAATTTGAACCAGTACCCTCTCTGCCACCATTCCTTTCCACTCTCCTTATATTACAAAGCTATTCTGATGAACAGTCACTATCAAGGGGTTGATGCTGTAACTGATGCTGAGATCTGCTCCTTCGGGTTTGAGAATGTATCAGAATGGAAGTGGGACAATATTAATCTGTTGCTTTCCATCTGTGAGTGAGAACTGAATAGATTTCCACTTAAACAAGGGAATATAAAATGAGAAAGGAATTGACTTCCCACATTATTCCATTTACAATCAATTAGAATTAAAATCATTTGGAATGATTTATCACCAATTGCAACTCTGTATCATTAATCTTCTCCAGCAAATGTTAACTTATCCTTAAAGCCATGTCTACACCATATATTAATTAAGCAGCTCCTGTCCAGCGTGCACGATGATAATCAGGGTGGGGGAACAGACCCTTCATCAGAAATAAAACCCGCATGATTATCCTCCCCTTAAAATCAATGCAATGAATCTCAGGCTGGTTCTGTAAAGGACGTGCAATCCTTCTTCATCACTTTTTTATTCCACCGTCCTCTTCAGGTGCTGTTTAACACCCAGATGGCAAAGAGTAAAATCTACTCCCAGGACTCAATGCAGAGAGCAGACTGTTCATCAAATAAATCACCCAGTAACATTATCGAGGGAACAATGTACTTTCAGTTACACAGCAAGGAGAATAAACTGAATATATAGAATTGTTGGATATGGAAACTTGCATAATGAAGACAATGTTTACAGTTAAATAACATTTACATCATGAAATAGAGGTATGGTTACTTACAAGGAACACTGACACCACCTAAGAGTCAGGAATGGAATTAACGTGGTTACAGTATTCATACCAGGGCAGAAAACTTACCAGGGACACCAATAACAGCGAGGGTGGGAAAATAAATGTCCTGTATATCCAAAAGTGCCTTTCTGACCCAATGATCTATTGTATGAATCCGATTCATTCTTTCCATTTCTGCAGAACGTTGATCCCGGTTTGTGCTGGAGACCAAACTCTTACTGACTCTGTAACTGAGCAAAGACCCTTATGGAAGGCAGGAGAAATCTCCACTGACATAATTATGAGGCAAGGAGACTGACATTACTTACAGTGACTGAACAAAAAGATTCCGTTATTCTCTTTTACACAACACATTGCAAAATCATAAATTATATTTAGCCAGATATTGCACAATGGAAAGTGAATCTCCCCAGAGTCCAGGGAAGAACAGACTGAGTGAAATCCACAGTCTGACAGCATTGGGTGCAGTGAGAACAGATTTATTTACAGGTTTCCTGATATTTCTGTGATATAATGTGTTCTGTAATTTCAGAGGATTTCTATCCAATTCACAGGATGGACTTTAAACTCAGCCAGTGAGGCCAAGCCATGTGGTATAGCCCCCGAGAATATTCTTTACTCATCTCTGGGTCAAACATCATTCTACTTCCAAAGCCCTTAAATTTCTGTCACAATCCCAGACCCTAAAGATTGTGCAAACATGATCTGGAATCGCTCCAAGAAATACACAAACATTGTCCCTACACATAGTCATTTGTGGCCATGTAGCTGCTCTAAACATTGAAACATTCCTGAGGATTCCCAACAAGTATTGATTCCCATCCAGGGACCCATGTGATCAGATTCCAAGTGCCCCATCTCTATAAATGGTTATGTAATCATTGGTAATGGAATAAATATTTACATTTACATCGGACTTACTGGAGATGGTTGCACAATTCCTGGGAAGCCATCCACAATTACTAACTGTTCCAGAAAACCCCTGGAAAGAGTTAACTCTCTAGTATTTCTTATACTTATTCTCTCATTTCCAGAGGCAGAGTGCAAATAATTCTCATTTCCAGACAAAGACCGAATTGCTGAATATTAACCAGGGACCTCAGTTGTGTGGAGAGACGAGAGCAACTGGGATGGTTGAACTGAGAACAGAGAATGGTTAGTGTAGATTTAACAGAGATGCTCAAAATCATGAGGGATTTTTGACAGAATAGAGAGGGAGAAACTGTTTCCACTGGCAGGAGGGTCAATAACCAGATGACACAGATTTAGAACAATTGGCAAAACAATCGAGGGAGGATATGAGGAGAAATTTGATGCAGTGATTTGAGGTGAGCTGGACTGCAGTATCTGAGAAAGAAAGACACAGATCTAATAGTAATTTTTCCAAAGGAAGTGGATATCTATCTAAAAGGTGAGACGAAGGGAAATGATCACTGGAGAGTGCCAATGTTGGTCAGTGAGCACAGGGGTGATAGGTGAACTGGACTAAATGCGAGTTAGGATAGGGGCAGCAGAGTTTTCAATGACCTCTAGTTTGCTCTACGTAAAATATGAAGACCAGCCAGGAGTGTGTTGGAATAGTCAAGTCCAGAGGTAACAAAAGCATGAATGAGGTTTTCAGCAGCAGATGACCTGAGACAGGAGCAAAGTCGAATGATGTTACAGAGGTGGAAATGGGCGGTCTCAGTGATGGTGCAAATATGTGGAAGGAAGTTTATCTCAGGGTCAAATATAACACCAAGTTTGCGATCAGACTGGTTCAGTTTCAGACTTTTGCCAGGGAGACGTATGGAGTTGATAACTAGGAAATGGAGTTTGGAGCGGGGACCAAAAACAATGTCTACAATCTTCCCAATATTTAATTGAAGGCTATTTCTGCTCATCCAGTACTGGATGTCAGATAAATAGTCTGATAATTGAACAACAGTGGAGGAGTTGAGAGAGGTGGTAGTGAGGTAGAGCAGGGTGTTATCAGCATAAATGTGAAAATGTAAGCTGTGCTTTCATGTGATGTCACTGAGCGGCAGCATGTAGACGAGATATAGGAGGGGCCCACGGAGAGATCCCTGGGGGACACAGAGGTAACAGTGCTGGAGCAGAGAGAAGACATTGCAAGTGAATCTCTGGCTACAATTATAAGGATGAATGAAACCAGGTGAGTGCAGTCCCACCCAGCTAGACACAATTGGAAAGGTGCTAGAGCAGGATGGTGTATCAACTGTACCAAAAACCACAGACAGGACAAGAAGGACGAGGAGGGAAAGTTTACATTTGTCACAGTCACATAGGAGGTCATTTGTGACTTTAACAAGTATTGTTTCGGTATTGTGGCAGGGGTGGAATCTGATTGGAGGGATCCAAACATGGAGCTCTGGGAAAGCTGGGCACAGATTAGGGAGGTGTCAACACAGTAAAGACTTTGGAGAGGAAAGGGAGGTTTGCAAAGATAGTGGGGTTAAGGGTTGTTCTTTGAGGAGAGGGTGAAGACGGTAGATTTAAAGGAGAGAGGGAAAGCACCTGATGAGAGACAATTATTAACAATATCGGTTGGCATGGGAACCAGGAGGGGAAGTTGAGTCGTCAGCAGTTTAGTGGTCGAAGAAGATGGAGGTGTATCTCATGACAAGATGAGCTCGGAGAGGGTAGGAGAGGAGATAGGAGAGAAACTAGAGGAAGATGTGAATTTGGGGCTTGGACAGGGGGAGCTTTAGAGGGAGTGTGACCTGGTGGGTGAGTGGAAGGGAGGGATGTGGCAGAGGGAGCTGATCAGCTGGTTTCATTCTTAGTGACAGAGAATTCCAAGAGTTCCTCACACTTATTGTTGGGGATGAGGGCGAAGGGGACAATGGAGAAGGGTTTAACAAGACTGTGGGCAGTAAAATAAAGAAGCTGGATGTTGTATTTGCATCCCAGGATCATCCTGGAATAGTGAGCAGTTTTAGCAGATGAGACTAGGACCCGATAGTGTTTTGTGTGGTCCAGCCAGATCTAGTGGTGGATGGTTAAACCAGTTGTCCACCATATCCTCTCAGGTCTGCGTCTCTTGAACTTAAATAAGCGGAGATGAGGATTGTACCAGGGAATGATTGGGTTAGAGAGAACATAGGAACAGGAGTAGGCCATTCAGCCCATCAAGCTTGCCCCGACATTCAATATGATCATGGCTGATAATCCGCTTGAGTGCCTTTTTCCCCACACTATTCCCTTATCCCCTTATGTCATGTGTATTTAGAAATCCGTCAATCTCTGCTGTAAACATACTCAATGATTGAGCTTCCACAACCCTCTGGTAGAGAATTCCAAAGATTCACAACCTTCTGAGGAAAGAAATTTCACCTCATCTCTGTCCTAAGTGGCTTCCCCCTTACTTTGAAATTGTGTCTCCTGGTTCTAGACTCCCGAGCCAGGGGAAACATCTTCGCTGCATCTACCCATCTATACCTTTGAGTATTTTGCAGGTTCCAGAGAGATCACCTCTCATTCTTCGAAATTTGAGAGAGTACAGGCCCAGTTTCTCCAATCTCTCTTCAGAGGACAATCCCACGAGAGGCCAGCACAGATCGGGAAAAAAGAACCCGACCCGAACCCGATCAAACCACCGCGGACCCGAGCCGAGCCATCCCGAGTCCCTCCAATTCTGCCCCAAGCCCGACCACACCCAAACCCGCCCAGACTCGACCCAACCCGAGACTGACCCGACCATCCCTTTACTTACCTTCGGACCCGGAATCTCCGCAAAGCTGCGGCACATGCACGATTACGTTATAGTGACATCACTCCCTCACTGTGCAGACTCAATTTCGTCCCGGACTCCCAGCTCAGGTAAGTTTTTTTAATTTCAATACTTACCAGCAGAGTACTTACCATGTGTGTCCAGCCTGACCTGACCCGACTCGACCCGGACTTGGCCCTACCCAACCCGAGCCTGTATGCCGTACCCAGAAGATAGGGCCGACCCGTCCCAAACCCTACACATGTCGCGGGTTCTGTCGGGTTCGAGTTGGGTTGCAGGCCTCTAAGTCCCGCCATCACAGGAACAAGTCTGATGAATCATCATTGCACTCCCTCTATGGCAATAATATCCTTCCTCAGGTAAGGGAACCAAAACTGCACACAGTGCTCCAAGTGCGGTCTATCCAAGGGTCTATATAACTGAAGCAATACTTCACTACTCCTGTACTCAAATCCTCTTGCAATAAAGGCGAACTTACCATTAGCCTTCTTAATTGCTTGCTGCACCTGCATGTTATTTGCAGTGACTTATAGACAAGGACACCCATGTCCCTTTGTACATTTAGACTTTCCAATCGCTTCCCGTTTAAGAAATACTCTGCACATCTATTCCTCCTACCAAAATGTATAACCTCACATTTTTCCAGATTTTATTCCATCTGCCACATTCTTACCCACTCACGAAGTCTGTCCAAATCTCTTTGCAGCCCCTTTGCTCACAACAAACATTCCCACCTAGTTTTGAGTCATCCGTGAAATTAGAAATACTACAGTTGGTCCCTACATCCAAATCATTGATAAATATTGTGAACAGCTGGGGCCCAAGCACTGATCCCGACGGTATCCCAATAGTCACAGCCTGCCAACGTGAGAATGACCCGTTTATTCCTATTCTCTGTTTTCTGCCTGCTCACCAATCCTTAATTCATGCCAGTATATTACCTCCCATCCCATGTGCTTTAATTTTGCCAGGTCTGTAATCCCCTGTTTTCTCTCTCCCTCCCAATTTTTCACTGGGGACTAGGGCAGCAAAGGTAGAGGTGAGGATGTGTTGAGCAAATCAGTAGCTGCAGAAATGTTGTGACAAATGGAAGGCCAAAGGCTAGATAGTTGGGATTAGAGTCACAGAGTCATAGAGTCGTACAGCATAGAAACAGGCCCTTCGGCCCACTGTGTCCATGCCGACCATAATGCCTATCCAAACTATTCCCACCTGCCTGCATTAATTCCATATCCCTCTATGCCTTGCTCATTCAAGTACCCATCCATATGCCTCTTAAATGTCGCTACTGTTCCTGCCTCCACCACCTCCTCAGGCAGCTCATTCCAGATACCCACTATTCTTTGTGTCAAAAATTTACCTCTTTGATCTCCTTTAAACCTCCTCCCTCTCACCTTAAATCTATGCCCTCTCGGTTATTAGTGATCCCTACCATGGGAAACAGACTCTGGCTATCCACCCTATCTATGCCTCTCATAATTTTATATACCTCTATCATGTCCCCTCTCAGCCTCCTTCGCTCCAGGGAAAACAGACCCAGCCTATCCAATCTCTCTTTATAACTCAAGCCCTCCAAACCAGGCAACATCCTTGTGAATCTTTTCTGCACCCTCTCTAGCTTAATCACATCTTTCCTGTACTGCGGCGACCAGAACTGCACACAGTACACCAAATGCGGCCTAACCAACGTTATGTACAACTTTTTATTTTTTTTATTTATTTTATTTATTTAGAGATACCGCACTGAAACGGGCCCTTCGGCCCACCAAGTCTGTGCCGACAATCAACCACCCATTTATACTAATGCTACACGAATCCCATATTCCTACCACATCCCCACCTGTCCCTATATTTCCCTACCACCTACCTATACTAGGGGCAATTTATAATGGCCAATTTACAGTAACACGACATCCCAACTCTTGTACTCAATGCCTCAGCCGATGAAGGCAAGTATGCCGTATGCCTTCTTCATCACCCTGTCTACCTGTGTTGCCACTTTCAGGGAGCTATGTACTTGCAACCCAAGGTCTCGCTGCTCAAGTACACTCCCCCAGGCCCTGCTATTCACTGTATATGTCCTGTCCTGGTTTAACTTCCCAAAATGCATCACTTCACACTTGTCTGCGTTAAATTCCATTTGCCACTCCCTTGCCCATTTCCCCAGTTGATCTATATCCTGTTGCAACCTTAGACAACCTTCTTCACTGTCCACTATACCACCAATTTTGGTGTCATCTGCAAATGATGTCATCTGATTGTGAGTGAATTGAGGATAATTTTTCCCAGGGAGGGTTGCAGAAGGAGGTAGGGTTGGGGCGTGGAAGGGGGATATGGGTGGAGGGTTATATAAGGAAATGATCAGAGCTGACCTTAACTGTGCTTAAGAGGATAGGACCAACAAGGTAACATGAAATGACAAGATAAAGGTGGTGGCTGTGAATATGGGTTGGGAAGTTTACATGGAGGGTGAGAGTTAAAGAGGATAAGGAAGCAGCAGACAGAGGTGAGAGAGAATGATGAGTTGAGATGGAGGTTGAAATCACCGAGGATGAGAAATCAATCAGTGCAGAGGCTGAGGGAGAAAAGTAATGAAGATATCTCAGTGATAACATTTTTGTCATACTTGGGAGGGCGATAGAGTATGATGATTTTGAATGAGGTGAGAGTGGTGGAACAAGGTGAGATGCTCAAAGGAGGAGAAAGTGCCAGAGGAGGAGGGGGTCAATGTCATCTGATGATAAGCGCCACATTGACTACCTTGGACTGGAGCAGCGGCAGTCGGCAGGATCTCTGTCTGTGTCGGCCCGCGCTGAGTTTCAAAAGAGGAAAAAAAGACTTACTGTGACATCACGGGAAATCTGTAAGCTGATTGGTTGGGTAAGTAACAGCTGTTAGTGTCTGTAAATAGCTTAAAAAATCAGGAGAAAGATTTTTTTCCAAAAAAAAAATCAAAACCTACCTTATAAGTGAAAAGGTGATTGGTGAGTAACTGCTGTTAGGGAGTATCAGTAAATAGCTGAGTTAGTAACGAAAGTAAAGAGGAAGGTAAGGTCTACAGTTTTTTTATATCGTAAGTCGTGATTTTTAGGGATTTAAGGTCCCTAGTGTAAATAATCTCTAATTTTTGAGTAATTTGAGGGAGTAAATTAAGGGGAAGTCACGGCAGGGCAGCTCAGCAGTGTGGAATGCTCCTGCTGTGCGATCTGGGAAATCAGGGACGCCTCCAGTGTCCAGGATGAGCACGTGTGCAGAAAGTGTCTCCAGCTGCAGCTACTCGAAATCAGTGTTGCAGATCAGGTCCAGTGACTGGGGGGAGGGTGTAAAAGTGGAGGTGGCATTGCACTATTGATCAAAGAGTCAATTATTGCAGTAAGGAGGGATGATATCTCAGAAGGTTCCTCAAATGAGGCCATATGGGTAGAACTTAAAAAAAAAAAGGAATTTGGCCGAACCATCACCCTCAAGAAAACGAACATCATGGGACAGGACATCAGAAATGCTCCAGCCATCAATATCGGCGACCACGCTCTGGCAGTGGTTCAAGAGTTCACCTACCTAAGCTCAACTGTCACCAGTAACCTGTCTCTCGATGCAGAAATCAACAAGCGCATGGGAAAGGCTTTCACTGCTATGTCCAGACTGGCCAAGAGAGTGTGGGAAAATGGCGCACTGACACGGAACACAAAAGTCCAAGTGTATCAAGCCTGTGCCCTCAGTACCTTGCTGTACGGCAGCGAGGCCTGGACAACGTATGTCAGCCAAGAGCGACGTCTCAACTCATTCCATCTTCGCTGCCTCCGGAGAATCCTTGGCATCAGGTGGTAGGCCCGTATCTCCAACGCAGAAGTCCTCGAGGCGGCCAACATCCCCAGCATATACACCCTACTGAGCCAATGTCGCTTGAGATAGCTTGGCCATGTGAGCCGCATGGAAGATGGCAGGATCCCCAAGGATGCATTGCACAGCGAGCTTGTCACTGGTATCTGACCCATCAGTCGTCCATGTCTCCGCTTTAAAGACGTCTGCAAATGCGACATGAAGTCTTGTGACATTGACCACAAGTCGTGGGAGTCAGTTGCCAGTGATCGTCAGAGCTGGCAGACAGCCATAAAGGCGGGGCTAAAGAGTGGCGAGTCGAAGAGACTTAGCAGTTGGCAGGAAAAAAGTCAGAAGCGCAAGGAGTGAACCAACTGTGTAACAACCCGACCACCAATTTTATCTGCAGCACCTGTGGAAGAGTTTGTCACTCGAGTATTGGCCTTTACAGCTACTCCATGCGCTGCTTCACAAACCACTGACCACCTCTAGGCGCTTACCCATTGTCTTTCGAGACAAGGAGGCCAAAGAAGAAGACGAATAGAATATAAGAGCAGGTAGGTTATGATGGAGCTGTATAAAATGCTAGTTAGGCCACAGCTGGAGTACTGTTGCACAGTTCTGGTCGCCTGACTATAGGAAGGATGTGTTTGCACTGGAGAGGGTGCAGAGGAGATTCACCAGGATGTTGCCTGGATTGGAGCATTTCAGCTATGAAGAGAGACTGGAGAGGCTGGAGTTGTTTTCCTTAGAGCAGAGAAGACTGAGGGGGAACCTGATTGCAATATACAGAATTATGAGGGACATTGACAGGTTAGATAGGAAGAAACTTTTTCCCTTTGCGGAGATGTCACTAACCAGGGGGCATAGATTTAGAGTAAGGGGCAGGAGGTTTAGAGGGGATTTGAGGAAAAAATATTTTCATCCAGCTGGTGGTTGGAATGCTCTGAGCCCTGTATCAAAAGCCTGAAGTGGTGGTAGAGGCAGGAAATCCTCACAACATTTAAGAAGTATTTTGATGAGCACTTGAAATGCCAGAGCATACAAGGCTACAGGCCATATGCTGGAAATGGGATTAGAATAGATAGGTGCTTGATGGCCGGGACAGATATAATGGGCCGAAGGGCCTGTTTCTGTTCTGTATAACTCTTGTCTCTATGACTCTATTGCCACCACGATACTCTCAGCAGGACAGGTGGTATAAGGTTTAGCCAGGTGGAGAGGCTTCAGTTAGAGGGAAGGTGTCATCACCCCTCAGCCAGGTTTCTATTAAGGTCATGATGTTGTTGTGGGACAACTCATTCAACACACGAGGAGACTCAGGTACAGGTTCAATCAATTTATTCAAGCGCATGCTGGGAGAGATACCACCTTCGGTATTCTGAGGTAATGCTCTAACTTTACATTCAAGAACACAAAGTAATATACTGTGCTCTTGTTACACAATACATTTAAACAACAGATAATTGATATGATTGACCACACACTTTAATTAAAACAATGGTGATTGATTCTAATGAACATACTTCCTCAGCCTTATCAATACACATACCAGATGGCTGCAAGCTGAGCCTTTTATCTCTTTGTTTCCCATTATACCAACATTCCATAGAAGCAGTTGATTGCATGGCCTTGCAGCCCCGGCTCCAATCTTCACCCCCTAATCCTAACCTTCGCCCTAACAGCTTCTCTGTTCTATTCTCAGTCTGACTATTATTTCTGCTGAGCGATTTTCCTAATACTCAGCTTGTTTCTACTTAACCCTTTCAGTCCCCCCCGTTTGGCCCTTCGCCTAGCCCAAGATGGGCAACAAGCCTACATCATAATGTGTGTTCAACCCTTGATGCTCTCCATTGCTCATTGATGCTGGCCAGGTATCGAGCTGAGGGTCGCAAAGACAATTGATTGCATCATCTGTATGGGCCGGCCCTGCAGTTCTTCTTTGGCCTCCTTATCTCGAGAGACAGTGGGTAAGCGCCTGGAGGTGGTCAGTGGTGTGTGGAGCAGCGCCTGGAGTGGCTGTAAAGGCCAATTCTAGAGTGACAGGCTCTTCCACAGGTTTTAGTTTAGTTTAGTTTAGAGATACAGCACTGAAACAGGCCCTTCGGCCCACCGAGTCTGTGCCGACCATCAACCACCCATTTATACTAATCCCATATTCCTACCACATCCCCACCTGTCCCTATATTTCCCGACCACCTACCTATACTAGGGGCAATTTATAATGGCCAATTTACCTACCAACCTGCAAGTCTTTTGGCTTGTGGGAGGAAACCGGAGCACCCGGAGAAAACCCACACAGACACAGGGAGAACTTGCAAACTCCAGACAGGCAGTACCCAGAATTGAACCCGGGTCGCTGGAGCTGTGAGGCTGCAGTGCTAACCACTGCGCCACTGCGCCACGGTGCTGCAGAGAAATTTGTTTGTTGGGGCTGTTGTTACACAGTTGGCTCTCCCCTTGCGCTTTTGCCTTTTTCCTGCCAATTGCTAAGTCTCTTCGACTCGCCACACTTTAGTCCCGCCTTTATGGCTGCCCGCCAGCTCTGGCGAATGCTGGCAACTGACTCCCACGACATGTGATCAATGTCACAGGACTTCATGTCACGTTTGCAGACATCTTTAAAGCGGAGACATGGACGGCCGGTGGGTCTGATACCAGTGGCGAGCTCGCTGTACAATGTGTCTTTGGGGATCCTGCCATCTTCCATGCGGCTCACATGGCCAAGCCATCTCAAGCACCGCTGACCCAGTAGTGTGTATAAGCTGGGGATGTTGGCCGCCTCGAGGACCTGCCACCTGATGCTAAGGATTCTCCGGAGACAACGAAGATGGAATGAATTGAGACGTTGCCCTTGGCTGACATACGTTGTCAAGGCCTTGCTGCCATAGAGCAAGGTACTGAGGACACAGGCTTGATACACTCGGACTTTTGTGTTCCGTGTCAGTGTGCCATTTTCCCACACTCTCTTTGCCAGTCTGGACATAGCAGTGGAAGCCTTTCCCATGCGCTTGTTGATTTCTGCATCTAGAGACAGGTTACTGGTGATAGTTGAGCCGAGGTAGGTGAACTCTTGAACCACTTCCAGAGCGCGGTCGCCAATATTGATGGATGGAGCATTTCTGACGTCCTGTCCCATGATATTCGTTTTCTTGAGGCTGATGGTTAGGCCAAATTCGTTGCAGGCAGCCGCAAACCTGTCGATGAGACTCTGCAGGCACTCTTCAGTGTGAGATGTTAAAGCAGCATTCTCAGCAAAGAGGAGTTCCCTGATAAGGACTTTCCGTACTTTGGACTTCACTCTTAGACGGGCAAGGTTGAACAGCCTGCCACCTGATCTTGTGTAGAGGAAAATTCCTTCTTCAGAAGACATGAACGCATGTGAAAGCAGCAGGGAGAAGAAAATCCCAAAAAGTGTGGGTGCGAGAACACAGCCCTGTTTCATGCCACTCAGGATAGGAAAGGGGTCTGATGAGGTGCCGCCATGTTAAATTGTGCCTTTCATATTGTCATGGAATGAGGTGATGATACTTCGTAGCTTTGGTGGACATTTCTAGTAGTCTGAAGAGACCACGTCTGCTGACGAGGTCAAAGGCTTTGGTGAGATCAATGAAAGCAACGTAGAGGGGCATCTGTTGTTCGCGGCATTTCTCCTGTATCTGACGAAGGGAGAACAGCATGTCAACGGTCGATCGCTCTGCACGAAAGCCACACTGTGCCTCAGGGTAGACGCGCTCGGCCAGCTTCTGGAGCCTGTTTAAAGCGACTCGAGCAAAGACTTTCCCCACTATGCTGAGCAGGGAGATTCCACGGTAGTTGTTGCAGTCACCGCGGTCACCTTTGTTCTTACAGAGGGTGATGATATTGGCATCGCGCATGTCCTGAGGTACTGCTCCCTCGTCCCAGCACAGGCATAGCAGTTCATGTAGTGCTGAGAGTATAGCAGGCTTGGCACTCTTGATTATTTCAGGGTAATGCTGTCCTTCCCAGGGGCTTTTCCGCTGGCTAGAGAATCAATGGCATCACTGAGTTCCGATTTTGTTGGCTGTATGTCCAGCTCATCCATGACTGGTAGAGGCTGGGCTGCATTGAGGGCAGTCTCAGTGACAACATTCTCCCTGGAGGACAGTTCTAGGTAGTGCTCAACCCATTTGTTTGTGTTGGTCAGTGATTATGTCACCTGATTTAGATGTGACGGGGGCGATCTTCTTGATGGTAGGCCCAAAAGCTCTCTTAACGCCATCATACATTCCTCTGATGTTTCCGGTGTCTGAGGCCAGCTGAATATGACTGCATAGGTGTTGCCAGTAGTCATTTGCGCAGCGCCTGGCTGCTCTTTGTGCAGTGCTTCTGGGGCTGCTGTTAGTGCCGCGGATGTTATCTCTCTGGGTGCTTTAATGTAGTTCAACAGTGCAATGCACTTAGCGGCTATGACAGGTTCCAGCTCTTCATTATGAGATTGAAACCAGTCTGCATGTCTCTTCGCATGTTTGCCGTAGGCGGTCAAAGCTGACTCATAGATGGCGTCTCTGATGTGGGCCCACTTGGTCTCAGCATCCCCTGTGGGAGTGTTTTGAAGGGCTGTTACAAGTGAATTTAGAAATTTTTGTAACAGCTGTGGATGAGAAATTCTGCTCGTGTTGATGCGCGGGTGGCCCTTCTGCTTGGAATGATGCAACTTCTTTGGTATGAGTCTCACCTTTCTGCACACCAGGGAGTGGTCGGTGTTGCAGTCCGCACTGTGGAAGCTGTGTGTGATTTGAACACTGTTTAAGGAGGCTCGCCTTGTGACGATGAGGTCTAGCTGGTGCCAACGACGCGATCTTGGGTGCCTCCATGAAACCTGGTGACAGGGTTTAGTGTGAAAGAACGAGTTGGTGATGCAGAGGTTATGATAGGTACACAACTCAAGCAGTCTCTGCCCGTTCTCGTTCATCCTTCCAACGCCATTGCGCCCAAGGCAGGAGGGCCATGAGTCATGGTCGGCCCCAACCCTGGCATTAAAGTCCCCCAGCAGGAACAGGTGTTCGGTGTTGGGGATGCTGCTAATGATGTTATGGAGTTGCTCGGAGAACTGGTCTTTAGCTTCAGGTGGGGAGCAGAGTGTTGGAGCATAGATGCTGAGTAGGTGTACTGGACCAGAGGTGGTGAGCAGTCGGATGGACAGTATGCGTTCAGAGCCATTTGAGGGAGGCTCTATCATGCTGAGCAAGGAGTTTCTGATGGCGAAGCCCACTCCATGCTGTCTTGATTCATCAGGATCCCTGCCCTGCCAGAAGAAGGTGTAGTCTTGCTCTGCTAGAGATCCACTCGCGGGGAGGCGTGTTCTCCTGAAGTGCTGCAATGTCTACATTGAGTCTACTGAGCTCGTTGTTAATGATGGCGGTCTTCCGAGTATTGTTGATTTGTGTAAGGTCTTCCGACAGGCCAGGACACATAGTTCTGACGTTCCAGCTTGCAAAGCGAAGGGCTGGTACCTTCTTTCCTTTTTTCATGTTGTTTGGTGCGGTGATGCAGTCCATCTTTCGGGCAATGACCCTGAGCTTCAAGCACCCATTGAAGCAGGTGGTCTGTGGCGGTACAGAACCTTATTGACCGGAGGCTGCCCGGTTTGAGGCGGGCGGTAGCTGTCCAGTGAGGTGCGATGACCTCTCCCACCGACAAAGGCAACCCGTGGCACCCAATCTCTACGCCAATTTAGCTGGACTTATAACCTGTAACTGCTGCCTTCCGTGTTGTTTCAGTCGCTGTGAGGCAACTATGGAGTGACCGCTCCATGGCGCATGCCTGGGCGAATGTATGGAGGTTGAGAGTTGCCCAAGCGTCAAAACCCCCCTCTCGGCCTTTCTGGTGGGGTCCAAAGGAGTGCAGAGCACGACGTTTGGCACCGGCATGGCTGCAGGAACTGCCGGAAACATGCCAAAGGTGACACATGACCGCCTACGGGGTTCCGCTCCGAATTTTCTGTTAGGGTTTACTCCCTCAGCCTTGGTCTCTCCCGAGACGCCCACAAGGCAGTGGGGTTGTTAGGGCCCTACACAGGTGTAGGATGAAGCCGGTGGGAGGAGGGGGTGCGAGGGGGAGGGGGTGTGAGGGGAAGATGGTGCGAGGGGGAAGTTGGGAAGGAGTTGTGAGGGGGGAGGAGGGTGCGGGGGGAGGGGTGAGCTGAGAGAGTGGAGCTGGGAAGGGGGAGGGGGAGGTGGAAGGGGTGGGGAAGGGGAAGTGGGGTGAGCTGTGAGAGTGGAGCTGGGAAGGGGGAGGGGGGGTGGAAGGGGGGGGAAGGGGAAGGGGGGAGAGCTGAGAGAGTGGAGCTGAGAAGGGGGAGGGGGTGGAAGGGGGGAAGGGGAAGGGGGGAAGTGGGAGGAAAGGAGGTGCAGGTAATAAGCCAGCTGCTCTTGGTGATGTTGGCTAAGGGAGGAATATCAGTCAGTGCACCAGGGAGCTCCCTTCTCTTCTTCGAACCATGCCACATGATCTTTACTTGCAAGTATGCAAGTAGAGCTGCCGGACGAAGCTGGCCAGGTTATTGTGCTTGAAATATTTTGGAAGCACTTCTTTCGCGAAATGTCCTTGGTCAAAAACATGGAAACTGTTCCCACTTGCGCTCCAGCAGATGAGATCATTGGTGTCAGGATCTACAATTAAAGTCCACAGTTTGGTGAGGAAGGCAGGCACATTACAGCCGTGTGCGTCCATCCAGAGCTGGAGACAGGCCGACAGAGCAGCTGTGGCCAGACATCTGCCTTTCAGCCCGGCCGGGGTGTGGGGAACTGACGATTTAACACGAGGAGAGGAAAGCCGCTGGCTGGACTCAGTACTCAAAAATCACTGCTTGTACCTCAGAACTTCTCAACTGCTCAATAAGGAACAGTAATGAACAAGAGATCTCTCAGGGGCTCACAAACAGCTTTCCTAATTCCCGAGTTCTCATGTCCCCATACTACTGGCCTCTCCTTGTGTGTCCACCTCACCCTGTGGACTAAACACATTAAATATACAACCATCACTACTTGGGCAATAACTAAGATGTGGGAGATGATCCTGACCCGGGGGGTATCTGTACGTTTGAACCCCAATTCCACAGATCCTCCCACCATGTGGTAACATCGATCTGTTCGATCTCTTCTTCCAGCACCTTAGCTTGTTGTTGTAATGTATAATACACCCTATGGACCTGCTGTTAACCCTCACGGATGCCTGTGAGGTATGTGGCCGCTGGTGGGATAGAGTATGAGAACTGTCTCAAGTAAATGTGTGAGGTTTTCTTTTGTGTTCTCAGTGACCTGCAGGGTGACAGCTTCCCTTTTATATATTTCCACCAGCTCCACCTTGCCAACCCTCGCTGCGACCTGGGGGTGTAGATATACCATGTGATTAGTTATTGGACAGGATCTGTCGTGTCCCTACTGATAGTCTCGTTGTGTCGTAGTCAGACAATATCTCCCTTTTCCCACATATGCAATGTGAGTCATGTGGTGGGGGAACCAGCACGAGGGAAGAACATACTCGACCTCATCCTCACCAATCTGTCTGCCGCAGATGCATCTGTCCATGACAGTATTGGTAGGAGTGACCACCGCACAGTCCTTGTGGAGACGAAGTCCCGCCTTCACATTGAGGATACCATCCATCGTGTTGTGTGGCACTATCACCGTGCTGAATGGGATAAATTTTGAAAAGATCTAGCAATGCAAAACTGGGCATCCATGAGGCGCTGTGGGCCATCAGCAGCAGCAGAATTGTACTCAACCAAAATCTGTAACCTCATGACCCAGCATATCCCCCACTCTACCATTAACATCAAGCCAGGAGACCAACCCTGGTTCAATGAAGAGAGCAGGAGGGCATGCCAGGAGCAGCACCAGGCATACCTCAAAATGAGGTGTCAACCTGGCGAAGCTACAACCCAGGACTACTTGCATGCCAAACTGCGCAAGCAGCATGCGATGGACAGAGCTACGCAATCCCATAACCAACGGATCAGATCTACGTTCTGCAGTCCTGCCACATCCAGCCGAGAATGGTGGTGGACAATTAAACAATGAACTGGAGGAGGTGGCTCCATAATTATCCTCATCCTCAATGATGGGGGAGCCCAGCACATCAGTGCAAAAGATAAGGCTGAAGCATTTGCAACAATCTTCAGCCAGAAGTGTTGAGTTGATGATCCATCTCGGCCTCCTCCTGAAATCCCCAGCATCACAGATGCCAGACTTCAGCCAATTCGATTCACTCCACATGATATCAAGAAACGACTGAAGGCACTGGATACTGCAAAAGCTATGGGCCCTGACAATATTCCGGCAATAGTACTGAAGACCTGTGTTCTAGAACTTGCCGTGCCCCTAGCCAAGCTGTTCCAGTACAGCTGCAACACTGGCATCTACCCTGCAATGTGGAAAATTGCCCAGGTATGTCCTGTACACAAAAAGCAGGACAAATCTAACCCGGCCAACTACCGCCCCATTAGCCTCCTCTCAATCATCAGTAAAGTGATGGAAGTTGTCATCAACAGTGCCATCAAGCGGCACTTGCTTCGCAACAACCTGCTCAGTGACGCTCAGTTTGGGTTCCGCCAGGGCCACTGAGCTCCTGACCTCATTACAGCCTTGGTTCAAACATGGACAAAAGAGCTGAACTCAAGAGGTGAGGTGAGAGTGACTGCCCTTGACATCAAGGCAGCATTTGACCGAGTATGGCATCAAGGAGCCCTCACAAAACTGAGGTCAATGGGAATCAGGGGGAAAACCCTCCGCTGGCTGGAGTCATACCTGGCACAAAGGAAGATGGTTGTGGTTGTTGGAGGTCAATCATCTGAGCTCCAGGACATCACTGCAGGAGTTCCTCAGGGTAGTGTCCTAGGCCCAACCATCTTCAGCTGCTTCATCAATGACCTTCCTTCAATCATAAGGTCAGAAGTGGGGATGTTCGCTGATGATTGCACAATGTTCAGCACCATTCGTGACTCCTCAGATACTGAAGCAGTCCGTGTAGAAATGCAGCAAGACCTGGACAATATCCAGGCTTGGACTGATAAGTGGCAAGTAACATTCGCGCCACACAAGTGCCAGGCAATGACCATCTCCAACAAGAGAGAATCTAACCATCTCCCCTTGACATTCAATGGCATTACCATCGCTGAATCCCCCACTATCAACATCCTAGGGGCTACAGTTGACCAGAAACTGAACTGGAGTGGCCATATAAATACCGTGGCTACAAGAGCAGGTCAGAAGCTAGGAATCCTGAGGCGAGTAACTCACCTCCTGACTCGCTAAAGGCTGTCCACCATCTACAAGGCACAAGTCAGGAGTGTGATGGAATACTCTCCACTTGCCTGGATGGGTGCAGCTCCAACAACACTCAAGAAGCTCGACACCATCCAGGACAAAGCAGCCCGCTTGATTGGCACCCCATCTACAAACATTCACTCCCTCCACCACTGACGCACAGTGGCAGCAGTGTGTACCATCTACAAGATGCACTGCAGCAATGCATCAAGGCTCCTTAGACAGCACCTTCCAAACCCGCGACCTCTAGAAGGACAAGGGCAGCAAATACATGGGAACACCACCACCTGCAAGTTCCCCTCCAAGTCACACACCATCTTGACTTGGAACCATATCGCCGTTCCTTCACTGTCGCTGGGTCAAAATCCTGTAACTCCCTTCCGAACAGCACTGTGGGTGTACCTACCCCACATGGACTGCAGCGGTTCAAGAAGGCAGCTCACCACCACCTTCTCGAGGGCAATTAGGGGATGGGCAATAAATGCTGGCCTGGCCAGCGACGCCCACAACCCATGAATGAATTTAAAAAAAGTTCTATTACTGCCCATATAGCTTCCATTGTACAATTAAATCCATTGCGTTAAATCCACATTTTGCGTCTTTGGTCATATATATATCGGGTGTGGGCACACTACAACAGAGACGCCTACACTACATCTGTCTAAAGTAGTACCTATCATTTCCCCCTCTATTTCTACTGCAATTAGCAGTATATCATGATATCTTATGTAATAATCTTCCCAAATAACCCCAATTTTTTTTTACTTCGAACAGTATCTTCCAGGGTATTGATTCTGGTATACCTGGGATTGTCAAGACCACACCTATCAATAGGCTGTTACTGACAACATATTTCTCATCAGCTTTATACACATGTGTTCAACCTCTGTGGTGTCAGGTCAAGTTGGATAAATGGGTATTGGACACCCACAGGGGAAGTTCACCCTCGTGGAATTGTCTCAAGCTCCCCCGAGTCTGCTCAAGCATCCAAGATCCATAAGTGCTGCAGACATCATTCCTAACTGCATCCTCCGAGATGTTCTGCCCTTCACCAATTAATTCATTAATAGTCCATGCATGACACTCAAGTCCCGCAATTAAATCCTCAGCTATCCGCGCCAGGTTTTGATCTGTACCAAGTTGTCCACTTTGGATCGTTTGTCCCCGTCTGAGGATTCCTTTAAGTTGGGCGCTTAGCATCCGGACTTTTGGTCCACAGAAGCCAAGTCAATGGAAATTACAACCGAGGTTCCTGAGTTAAACATCGATGCAGCATCATTTATTAGACTATGTTTCTGTCGGTACATTCCCTGAGCGAGGGGTGCCCGCCCCCCACAACTTGGCTGTCCCCAGAGTGGACAGTGAAGAAGGTTGGCTAAGGTTACAACAGGATATCGATCGACTGGGAAAGTGGGCAAAGGACTGGCAAATGGAATTTAACACAGACAAGTGTGAAGTGATGCATTTTGGGAAGTTAAACAAGGGCAGGACATATACAGTGAATGGCAGGGCCCTGGGGAGTGTTGTTGAACAGAGAGACCTTGGGGTGCAAGTACATAGTTCCCTGAAAGTGGCAACACAGGTGGACAGGGTGGTGACGAAGGCGTATGGCATATTTGCCTTCATCGGCTGAAGCATTGAGTACAAGAGTTGGGATGTCATGTTACAGTTGTACATAACGTTGGTTGGGCCGCATTTGGAGTAGTGTGTGCAGTTCTGGTCTCCGCACCACAGGAAAGATGTGATTAAGCTAGAGAGGGTGCAGAAAAAATTCACAAGGATGTTGCCTGGTTTGGAGGGCATGAGTTATAAAGAGAGATTGGATAGGCTGGGTCTGTTTTCCCTGGAGCGACGTAGGCTGAGAGGGGACACGATCGAGGTATATAAAATTATGAGAGGCATAGATATGGTAGATAGCCAGAGTCTGTTTCCCATGGTAGGTGTGACTAAAACTAGAGGGCACAGATTTAAGGTGAGAGGGAGAAGATTTAAAGGGGATCAAAGGGGTAAATGTTTGACACAAAGAATAGTGGGTATCTGGAATGAGCTGCCTGAGGAGGTGGTGGAGGCAGGAACAGTAGCGACATTTAAGAGGCATCTGAACAGGTACTTGAATGAGCAAGGCATAGAGGGATATGGAATTAATGCAGGCAGATGGGATCAGTATAGACAGGCATTATGGTCGGCATGGACGCGGTGGGCCGAACGGCCTGTTTCTATGCTGATGGACTCGATGACTCTGACAAGAAATCGGAGCAGGAGTAGACCACATAGCCCATCGAGCCTGCTCCGCCATTCAGTATGATTAAGGCTGATCTTGGGCTTCAATTCCACTTTTTTTTTTCTTCATTCATGGGATGCGGGCGTCGCTGGCCAGGCCAGCATTTATTGCCCATCCCTCATTGCCCTTGAGAAGGTGTGGTGAGCTGCCTTCTTGAACTAATGCAGTCCATTTGGGGTAAGTATACCCACAGTGCTGTTCGGAAGGGAGTTCCAGGAATTTGATCCAGCGACAGTGAAGGAACGGCGAAATAGTTCCAAGTCAGGATGGTGAGTGACTTGGAGGGGAACTTGCAGGTCGTGGTGTTCCCATGTATTTGCTGCCCTTGTCCTTCTAGTTGGCAGAGGTCGCGGGTTTGGAAGGTGCTGTCTAAGGAGCATTGCTGCAGTGCATCTTGTAGACGGTATACACTGCTGCCACTGTGCGTCGGTGGTGGAGGGAGTGAATGTTTGTAGATGGGGTGCCAATCAAGCGGGCTGCTTTGTCCTGGATAGTGTCGAGCATCTTGAGTGTTGTTGGAGCTGCACCCATCCAGGCAAGTGGAGAGTATTCCATCACACTTCTGACTTGTGCCTTGTCGATGGCTTTGGGGAGTCAGAAGGTGAATTACTCGCCTCAGGATTCCTAGCCTCTGACCTGCTCTTGTAGCCACGGTATTTATATGACTACTCCAGTTCAGTTTCTGGTCAATGGTAGCCCCTAAGATGTTGGTAGTGGGGGATTCAGCGATGGTAATGCCATTGAATGTCAAGGGGAGACGGTTAGATTCTCTCTTGTTGGAGATGGTCATTGCCTGGCACTTGTGTGGCGCGAATGTACTTGCCACTTATCAGCCCAAGCCTGGATATTGTCCAGGTCTTCCTGAATTTCTACACAGACTGCTTCAGTATCTGAGGATTGACGAATGGTGCTGAACATTGTGCAATCATCCGCGAATATCCCCACTTCTGACCTTATGATTGAAGGAAGGTGATTGATGAAGCAGCTGAAGATGGTTGGGCCTAGGACACTACCCTGAGGAACTCCTGCAGTGATGTCCTGTAGCTCAGATGATTGACCTCCAACAACCACAACCATCTTCCCTTGCGCTAGGTATGACTCCAGCCTGCGGAGGGTTTTCCCCCTGATTCGCATTGACCTCTGTTTTGTTAGGGCTCCTTGATGCCATACTCGGTCAAATGCTGCCTTGATGTCAAGGGCAGTCACTCTCACCTCACCTCTTGAGTTCAGCCCTTTTGTCCGTGTTTGAACCAAGGCTGTAATGAGGTCAGGAGCTGAGTGGCCCTGGCGGAACCCAAACAGAGCGTCACTAAGCAGGTTATTGCTAAGCAAGTGCCGCTTGATGGCACTGTTGATGACACCTTCCATCACTTTACTGATGATAGGGAGTGGGCTGATGTGCCGGTAATTGGCTGGGTTGGATTTGTCCTGCTTTTTGTATACAGGACATAACTGTGCAATTTTCCACATTACAGGGTAGATGCCAGTGTTGTAGCTGTACTGGAACTGTTTGGCTAAGGGCTCGGCAAGTTCTGGAGCACAGGTCTTCAGTACTATTGCTGGAATATTGTCAGGGCCCATCGCTTTTGAAGTATCCAGTGCCTTCATTCGTTTCTTGATATCACGCGGAGTGAATCGAATTGGCTGAATTCTGGCATCTGTGATGCTGGGGACTTCAGGAGGAGGCCGAGATGGATCATCAACTCAGCACATCTGGCTGATGCTTGTTGCAAATGCTTCTGCCTTATCTTTCGCACTGATGTGCTGGGCACCCCCATCATTGAGGATGGGGATATTTGTGGAGCCACCTCCTCCAGTTAGTTGTTTAATTGTCCACCACCATTCATGGCTGGATGTGGCAGGACTGCAGAGCTTAGATCTGATCCGTTGGTTATGGCATCGCTTAGCTCTGTCTATCGCATGCTGCTTACACAGTTTGGCACGCAGAGAGTCCTGTATTGTAGCTTCACCAGGTTTACACCTCATTTTGAGGTATGCCTGGTGCTGCTCCTGGCATGCCCTCCTGCACTCTTCATTGAACCAGGGTTGGTCTCCTGGCTTGATGGTAATGGTAGAGTGGGGGATATGCCGGGCCATGAGGTTACAGATTGTGGTTGAGTACAATTCTGCTGCTGCTGATATCCCACAGCGCCTCATGGATGCCCAATTTTGCATTGCTAGATCTGTTCAAAATCCATCCCATTTAGCATGGTGAGAGTGCCACACAACACGATGGATGGAATCCTCAATGTGAAGGCGGGACTTCGTCTCCACAAGGACTGTGTGGTGGTCACTCCTACCAATACAGTCATGGACAGAAGCATCTGCAGCAGGCAGATTGGTGAGGACGAGGTCAAGTATGTTTTTCCCTCATGTTGGTTCCCCCAACTCCTGCTGCAGAGCGAGTCAAGCAGCTATGTCCTACAGGACTCGGCCAGCTCGGTCAGGAGTGGTGCTATCGAACCACTCTTGGTGATGGACATTGAAGTCCCACACCCAGAGTACATTTTGTGCCCTTGCCACCCTCAGTGTTTCCTCCAAGTGGTGTCCAACATGGTCGAGTACTGAGTCATCAGCTGAGGGAGGGCGGTAGGTGGTAATCAGTAGGAGGTTACCTTGCCCATGTTTGACCTGATGCCATATGACTTTGTGGGGTCCGGAGACCGGACCCCTGGGGTCCGGACTCCCAGGGCAAATCCCTCCCTACTGTATACCACTGTGCCACCACCTTTGATGGGTCTGTCCTGCTGGTGGGACAGGACATCCCCAGGGATAGTGATTGCAGTGTCTCGGACAGGAGTTACTCTTCCTTTTTATGTACTTTTTAAAGTTCTTATAATTTGTTTTATATTGCTGGCTGGTTTACTCTCATATTCTATTTTTTCCCTTTTTATCAACTTTTTGGTGGCCCTTTGCTGGTTTCTAAAACACTCCCAATCCTCATACCTGCAACTAATTTTGTAACATCATCAGCCTCTTCTTTTAGTCTAATACTCTCCTTAACTTCCTGAGTGAGCCACAGATGTGTCTTCCTTGATGAATCTTTGTTTTTGAATGGAATGTGCTTTTGTTGAAACCTTTGAATTGTTTCTTTAAATGTTTCCCACTCTTCATTTACCACCATACCTTCCAGTCTGTTTACCCAATTAACCTTAGCAGGTTTTTCTAAATTTAAGATTCATGTTTGTGATTGAAATGTGTCACTTTCAAACTTAACATGAAATTCAATGGTATTAAGATCACTATTTCCCAGTGGATCTTTTACTATGACATTGCTTATTAACCCTGCTTTTGTTACACAATGCGAGATCTACGATAGCTTTATGCCCAGTTAGTTCCAAAACATATTCCACAAATTCATCTTCTGGACCACTGTTGCCAATTTGATTGTCCCAATCTATATGCAGATTAAATTCACCAACAATTAATACATCACCTTTTTTACCTGCTTCAGTAATAACCAGTTTAATGTTCTGTCCAGTAATATAACTACTGTTAGGGGGCCTGTAAACTACTCCCACAAGTGTTTTCTGACTCCTGCTATTCCTAACTTCCACCCAGACTGATTCTACTTCATGATCTTCTGAGGCCAGACCCCTTCTTATGAATGTCATTATGTCATCCTTCATTATCAGGGCTACCTCTCCTCCTTTGCCATTCTGTCTGTCTCTCTGAAATATTGTGTATCCCAGAATATTCATTTCCAAACCTTGATCTCCTTGTAACCATGTCTCAGTAATGGCAATTCGATCCAGATCATTTACCTCTGTTCTTGCCACTAGTCCATCTGTCTTATTACAGATACTTCATGCATTCGGATAATGGAACTTTAATTTCATTTTTTACCTCTGTTCCGAGCCTCCTCAATCTATCCTCATAGGATAATCCCACCATCCCTGGAATTAGTTTGGTGAACCTTCATTGTGCTCTTTCAATGGCAAGTATATCCGTCCTTCGGTATGGAGACCAAAACCATACGCAATATTCCAGGTGCGGTCTTACCGAGGCTTTATAGAATTGCAGCAAGACATCTTTACTCCTGTACTCAAATCCTTTTGCAATATAGGCCAACATATCATTTGTCTTCCCAATTGATTGCTGCACCTGCATGTTAGCTTTCAGTGACTCGCGAGCAAGGACACCCAAGTTCCTTTGGACATCAACATTTCCCAATCTCGCACCATTTATGAAATACCCTGCATTTCTGTTTTTTCTACCAAAGTGGATAACTTCACATTTTTCCACTTTATATTCCATCTGCCATGTTCTTGCCCACTCACTTAGCCTGTCTAAATCCCCTTGAAGTCTCTTTGCATTCTCCTCACAACTTACATTCCCACCTAGTTTTGTGCCATCAACAAATTTGGAATTATTACACTTGGTCCTCATATCCAAATTGCAGATTGTGAACAGCTGGGGACTAAGCACTGATCCGAAAAATAACTCGGCTGTTGCCTGCCATCCAGAGAAAGACCCATTTATTCCTACTCTCTGTCTTCTGTCCATTAACCAATTCTCAATCCATGCCAGTACATTACCCTTAATTCCCATGTGTTCTAATTTTGCTTACGAACCTCTTGTGTGGGACCTTACCGAAAGCCTTCTGAAAATCCAAATACACCAATTGACAGGTTACAATATACAATTATCCAATTGTTCATCCATCCGCCTGTCTGCAGGGGCGCCTGCCTCCTTAACTGTCTGTATGTCTGCCTGAGGGGGCACCTGTCTGCCTGTCTGTCTGGCTGTGTGCAGAGGTTGGGGGCTGCGATTAGGGACCAAAACGGAAACAAACGTTTGGACATGGCTGAGGTACAAAATGAGGAATTAGATCCAGTCAAACTCATTTAAAGAGGAGATAGTTGAGATGCTGGGTGAGCTAAACATTGATAAATGGGAGGCACTGGTGTTGACTGGACTGAAGATCAATGAGTCACCACGTCTGGATGGTTGCTTCGGGAAATTAGGATGGAAATTGCAGAGGTACTGACTGTAATCTTCCAATCCTTCTTAGATACTGGAGTGGTTTCTGAGGGTTGGAGAATTGTAAATGTTACACCCTGTTCAACAAAGGGTGTCAGGATAAACCCAGCAGATACAGGCCAGTCAGTTTAACCTCAGTGGTGTGAAAGGTTTTAAGATAATAATCCAGGACAAAATTAATAGTCACAAGTAAGGATTAATTCATGAAAGTCAGAATGGACTTAATAAAGACAAATCGTGTTCAGATAAGTTGACTGAATTTTTTAACCAGGTTACAGAAAGGGTTGAAGAGGGTGATGTGGTTGATGTGGTGTAGATAGACTTCCAAAAGGCATTTGATAAAGTGCCACATTACAGGCTTGTCAGCACCATTGAACCCATGGACTAGAAGGGTCTCTGGTGACATGTAGATAAAATTAGATCAGTGAGAGAAAACCGAGATGATGGTGAACAGTTGCTTTTTTTTGATTGGAGGAAAGAAAACATTGCCGTTCCCCAGGGACAGGTACTCAGACCACTGCTTTTCATGATTTCCATTCATGAATTGTACTTGAGTGTAAAGGGCACAATTTCAAAATGTGAAGAAGACACAAAACGTAGAAGTACTGTGAACTGTGCGACAGACAGAGCAAAGTGATCCCACAACGAACTGCTCAGATCAAAGCTTTGCAGTCCTGCCAGATGCAGTCATGAATGGTGGTGGACAATTAAACAACTAACCAGAGGAGGGGGCTCCACAAACATCACCATCCTCAATGATGGGGAGCCCAGCATGTCAGTGCAAAAAAAAGGCTGAAATATTTGCAACCACCTTCAGACAGAAGTGTTGAGTGGATGATCCATCTCAGCCTCCCCCAAGATCCCCAGCATCACAGATACCAGTCTTCAGCCAATTCAATTCACTGCACATGATATCAAGAAATAGCTGAAGGTGCTGGATACAGAAATGGTTATTGGCTCCTGGCTGTATCACTGAAGAATTTGCGCAACAGTGAGCTGTGCCCCAGCCAAGGTACTCCAGTACAGCTACAATCCTGGCATCTACCCAACAAAGTAGAAAATTGCCCAGGTGTGTACTGTTCACAAAAAGCAGTGCAATAAAATCTGACCGTGTATCGCCCCATTAGTCTACTCTCAATTGTCAGTAGAGTGATGGAAGATGTCATTGACAATGCTATCAAGCAGCACTTACACAGCAATAACCCGCTCATTGATGCTCAGTGAGATTTTGCCAGGGATACTTGGCTCGGACCTCATGACAGCCTTGGTCCAATCATGGACACAAGAGCTGAATTTGAGAGGTGAGGTGAGAGCTGCTGCCCTTGACATCAGAGCAGCATTTGACCCAGTGTGGCATCAAGGAGTCTCATTGAAGTCAACAGAAATCAGGGGAAAATACTCCACTGGTGAGAATAATATCTAACACAAAGAAAAGAAAGAAGATTATGGTTGTTGGAGGTCAAATATCTCAGCCCCAGGACATCTCCATGTGTTTTTCTCAGGGTAGTATCCTGGCCCCAATCATCCTAAGCTGTTTCATCAATGACCTTCCCTCTAACATAAGATCAGAGGGGATTGTCAGAAGGTGGGTGTTCACTGATAATTCCACCATGATCAGTACAATTCACAATTCCTCAGAGACTGAAGTAGTCCGTGCCGACTTGCAGCAAGACCTGAACAACATTCAAGCTTGGGCGGATAAGTGACAAGTGACAGTCGTGCCACACCACTGCCAGACAATGACCATCTCCAACAAAGTGAATCTAACCCTCTCCTCTTGACATTCAACTGCATTGCCATCACTGAATCCCTCACCATCAACAAACTTCCTGGGGGTTACCATTGACCAGAAGCTTAACTGGACCAGCAATATAAATACTGTGACTACAAAGCGAGTCAAAGGCTGGGGATTCTGTGGTGAGTAACTCACCTCCCGAGTCTCAAAGCCTTTTAACCAGCTACAAGGCAGAAGTCTGGAGTGGCATTGAATATTCTCCACTTGCCTGGATGAGTGCGGCTCCAACAACACTCAACACCATCCAGGACAAAGCAGCCCATTTAATCGGCATCCTATCCAACACCTTAAACATTCACTCCCTCCACCAGTGCACAGTGGCAACAGCATGTACCATCTACAAGATGCACTGCAGCAACTCACCAAACATCTTTTGTCAGCACCTTCCAAACTGTGACCTCTACCAAATGAGAGGAAGGGCAGCAGATCAATGGGAACACCACGTCCTGCAAGCTCCTCTCCAAGTCACACACCGTCCTGACTTGGAAATATATCCTTCACTGTCACTGGGTCAAAATCCTGGAACTCCCTCAATAAAAGGGGTGTGTTGGGGTACATACACCACATGCATTGCAGCGGTTCAAGAAAGCAGCTCACCACCACCTTCTCACGGGCAAGTTGGGATGGGTAATAAATACTGGCCTTGCTAGCAATGCCCACATCCATAAAATGAATAAAAAATGGATAGTGATAAACACACTTACAGCACAACAATTTTGAAGATTAAGATGAAATGATGAGTCATTATTTTCCTTTGCAAACTTTGTGAAAAATATTCCCCCTTACCTTTGTTGTGTTTTTAAAAAAAAATTCTGCATTACCTGGATAACTGCAGTTTGGGTCAGTTCCCCAGTGTATATTAGTAAATGGTTATTTCCTTCATGATGGAACTTCATGTCACAGAAAAAATGAAATTCCTTTTTGAACAACACAATGGTGGGATTATAAAAAGCTAGAATACGAAGAATTGTGAGGTGATGCATTTTAGCAGAAGGAATAGGGTGAGGAAATATATATTAATGGCCCTGTTCTACAGAGTGTGGAGGGTCAGAGGAATCTGGGGGTGTATGTACATCAACTTTTGAAGTTGGCAGGACATATTGAGAGAATGGTTCGCAAAGCAGATGGGATTTGGGGCTTCATAAGTATTGAGTACAAAAGCAGGGAAGTTATTCTGAAATAAAGGCAAAATACTGTGGATGCTGGAAATCTGAAATCAAAAAAGCAAGTGCAAGAAATAATCAGCAGGTCTGGCAGCATCTGTGGAGAGAAAAGCAGAGTTAGCATTTCAGATCTGTGACCTTTCATCAGAAGTTCTGATGAGATGCTGCCAGACCTGCTGAGTATTTCCAGAACTTTCTGAAGTTATTCTGAACCTTTGCAAAGCTCTGCTTCGGCCTCAGCTAGAGCTCTGCATCCAGTGCTGGTCACCATTCTTTATAAAAGATGTGAGGGTCATTGAGAGGGTGCAGAGGAGATTTACCAGAATGGTTCTGGGGATGGAGGAATTTAGTTACAAAGTTAGGTTGGAAAAGATAGGATTGTTCTCCCTGGAGCAAAGGAGTTTGAGGGGGAGATTTAATAGAGATGTACAAGATCATGACAGGCTTAGATAAGCTAGACAGGGAAAAACTGTTCCCATTAACTAATGGTACAAGGACTAGGGGACACAGAGTGAAGGTTTTGGACAAGACATGCAGGAGGAATGTGAGGAAGGACTTTTGTACACAGTGAGCGGTAATGGTCTGGAACTCACTGCCCATGAGGGTGGTGGAAGTGGAAACAATCAATGATTTCAAAAGGAAATTGGATGGGCAATTGAGGAAATAAACTTGCTGGGATACGGGGATCGAACAGGGGAATGGGACTGACTGGATTTGTCCGGAGAGAGCCGACACAGACTGAATGGGACGAATAACCTCCTTCAGTGCCGTAAATGATTCTGCATCTCTATGAATTCAACAGGTCATAGACAGGCTAGTGGAATGGACGGAGATGTGGCAGATAAAATTTAACACACAATCGTGCCAAATGATACATGTTGGAGGAAGAACAGTGTGAACAATGGGCTGCATTTTACATGTCTGCTGTTGAAATCGACAGCGGACGTAAACTATGGTGATCCGCCCACGTGGACCACACGTCACGGAGCCGTCGTGATATTAAATGCGGCGGCTCATTTAAATGGCCGGGGCATATTCCACCCGTGATGATGTGGATGGGATTAGGTGATCTGTCCCCAGTAATTGTGTCAGCAGCCTGTCCACAGGTGCTGATGCCATTTTTAAAGGGCTTTGAGCCCTTCCATTTAATTTTAATACTTAAAGATATAGTGAATTGAAATTGTGTTGAAAAAATTAAATATATGTTCCTTGCCTCACACCCCGTCCCCCAATAACCAGAGAATTCATTCCTTGCCCTCTCCCCCCAACAAAAATACTTACCTTGTGCACCTGACCTTCCCCACCCCACAGTTCATAAACTTTTAACTGCTCTCCTTCTCACCATCCCCTACACCAGTCACATTAGTTTGACCCCGCTCCCCCTCACCACCACACTGAAATCTTAACTTCTCTCCCACCCCTCGCTCCCCACCCATGTTCCACCTCGGATCCCTGAATGTGGATCCAAAGACACGGGAGTGCCGGCCACCTGCACCAAGATCACTCTGGGATGGATGGCGGGAGCGGTTAAGTATTTTAATGAAATAACATATTTAAATTTGGCTCCCGTCGCTGAGCGGCCAGGGGGCCGCCACGAGGCCTCGCTGCTGCCGGCAATATCGAGCTGGATCTTCCAGGTGTCAAGGCCCATGGTGGGCCTCTGCTGGAAGCATTTTCCACCCCCACCCACTCCCCCCCATCAACCCCCACCGCGGCCCGACGTCGGGTGCCTGTAAAATTCACCCCAATATTAACTAAAGGGTACAGTTTTAAAGGGGATGGTGAACAGAGGGGGCTCGGGGTAAATGTGCACAACTCATTGAAGTTGGTAGAGCACATTGAGAAAGGAATTCAAAAGCTATTCGGGTCCTGAACTTGAAATAGAGGCAGAGTATATAAAAACAAGGAAATTATAGAGAACTTGTATAAAACACTGGCTCAACCACAACTGGTGTATTGTGCCCCATTTTGGGAACCGCACTTTAGGAAGGATGTGAAGGCCTTGGGGGCGGGGTGGGTGGTGAGTGTAGAAGAGATTTATGAGAATGGTTCCAGGGATAAGGGACTTCAGTTTCAGGGAGACATTGGAGAAACTGGGCTTGTTCTCCTTAGTGCATTGAAGTGTGAGAAAGATTCTGATGAAAGATCAGAGACCTGAAACTCAGCTTTTCTCTCCACAGGTGCTGCCTGACCTGCTGAGTATTTACAGCATTTTCTGTTTTAGTTTCAGATTTTCAGCATCTGCAGTATTTTGCTTTGGTGGAAGGGTGAAAGATTTGATAGACGTTTTCAAAATCATGAGGGCAGAGACAGAGCAGATATAAATAAACTGTTCCCATTGGTGAAAGGATTGAGAGCTAGAGGACACAGGTATAAGGTGATTGACAAAATATCCAGAGACGACATGAGGAAGAACTTGTTACCTGGCGAGGGGTAAGGATCTGGAATGAACTGTCTGAAAGGGTGGTTGAGGCTGATTCAATAGGAGGTTTGAAAAGGGAATTGGGTTAGTATATGAAGGAAAAGAAATTGCAGGGATCTGGGGAAGGTGGGGGAGGGACGAGGTGGATTGCTCTTGCAGAGCCAGCAGATACTCGGTGGGCCACATGCCCTCTTCCTGTGCTGTAAACATTCTATCTCTCTATCTATCTATCTATCTATCTATCTATCTATCTATCTATCTATCTATCTATCTATCTATCTATCTATCTGTCAATCTATCTATCTATCTATCTAATAATTCACACAATGGGAGAATTTATACTTATATTACAAAGCTATTCTGATGAACAGTCACTATCAAGGGGTTGATGCTGTAACTGATGCTGAGATCTGCTCCCTCGGGTTTGAGAATGTATCAGGATGGAAGTGGAACAATATTAATCTGGTGCTTTCCATCTGTGAGTGAGAACTGAATAGATTTCCACTTAATTGAGGGAATATGAATCAATAAAATGAGAAAGGAATCTGCTTCACACATTACTCCATTTACAATCAATTGAAAGTAAAATCAGTTGGAATGATTTATCACCAATTGCAACTTTATATCATTAATCTTATCCAATAGACCTTAAGTTATCCTTAAAGCCATGTCTACACTTTATATCAATTAAGCAGCTCCTGTCCGGCGTGCAATGATAATCGGGGTGGGGGACAGACCCTTCACCAGGAGTAAAACCCGCCTGATTATCCTCCTCTTAAAATCAATGCAATGAATATCAGTCTGCCTCTGTAAAGGACGTGCAATCCTTCTCCATCATTTTTTTTAAAATTGAACTGCCCTCTTCAGGCATTATTTAACACCCAGATGGTAAAGAGTAAAATCTACTCCCAGGACTCAATGCAGAGAGCAGACTGTTCATCAAATAAATCACCAAGTAACATTGTAGAGGGAACAATGTACTTCCAGTCACACAGCAAGGAGAATAAACTGAATACATAAAAATGTTGGATGTGAAAACTTGCATAATGAAGACAGTGTTTACAGTTAAACAACATTGACATAATGAAATAAAGATATGGTTACTTACAAGGAACACCGACAGCATCTCGCAGAGTAAGGAATAGAATTGATGTGTTTACTCTATCACTACCCAGACATAAAACTTACCAGGAACACCAATAACAGCGAGGGTGGGATAATAAATCTCCTGTATATCCACAAGTGCCTGAATAACCAAATCTTCTAGTGAATAAATCCAATGCATTTTTTCCATTTCTGCGGAATGTTGCTCCCAGTTTGTGCTGGAGACCAAACTCTTACTGACTCTGTAACTGAGCGAAGACCCATATATAAGGCAGGAGAAATCTCCATTGACATAATTACAAGGCAAGGAGACTGACATTACTTATAGTGACTGAATAAAAAGATTCTGTTAATCTCTTTACACAACACATTACAATATCATAAATTATATTTTGCCACATATTGCACAATGGAAAGTGAATCTCCCCAGAGTCCACGAAAGAACAGACTGGGTGAAATCCACAGTCTGACAGCATTGGGTGCAGTGAGAACAGATTTATTTACAGGTTTCCTCATATTTCTGTGATCTAACGTGCTTTTGTAATTTCAGAGAATTTCTATCCAATTCACAGGGTGGACTTTAAATTCAGCCAATGAGACCAAACCATGTGATATAGCCCCGAGAATATTCTTTACTCATTTCTGGTCAAACATAATCCGAAAGTGCTGTCACACTCCAAGACCCTAAAGATTGTGCACACATGATCTGGAATTACTCCAAGAAATAAACAACAATTGACCCGACACATAGTCATATGTGACCATGTCGCTGCTCTAAACATTGAAACATTCCTGAGGATTCCCTACAAGTATTGATTCCCATCCAGAGACCCATGTGCTTAGATTCCAAGAGCCCTGTCTGTATAAATGGTGATGCAATCATTGGTTTAACAGAAAAGCTCAAAATAATGAGGGATTTTGACAGAATCGAGAGGGAGGAACTGTTTCCACTGGCAGGATGACACAGACTGAGAACAATTTGCCAACAATCCAGGGAGGATATGAGGTGAAACTTGATGTGGTGATTTGTTGTGAGCTGGACTGCAGTATCTGTGAAAGTAGGAAGCAGATCCAAGAGTAACTTTCCAAAGGAAGTGGATATATATTGAAAAGGAGATATTTGCATGGCGATGGGGGAATAGCAGCAGAGAGGTAATAATTGAATTTCTCTTTCAAGGAGAGGGCACAGAGTCCTTCTGTGTGGAATGATTAAATGACTGTCTATAAACAAATTACATTTGTATAGTGCCTTTAAAGTAATAAAACATCCCAAGGTACTGCACAGGAGCATTTAAAACAACATTTGACACCGAGCAGCAGAAGGAGATATCAGGTCAGATGAGAAAATGCCTGGACAAAGTGGCAGGTTTTAAGGAGAGTCTTAAAGGAGGAAAGCGAGGCAGAGATTTTGGGAGGGAATTCCAACGCTTAGGGTCGAGGCAGCTGAATGCATGGCCAGCAATGGTGGAACGATTAAACCCAGCGATGCTCAAAAGGCCAGAATTATAAGTGCACAGATTTTTTGGAGGGTTTGGGGGTCTGGAGGAGATTACAGAGATAGGGAGGAGCGAGGTGATGGAGGGATTTGAAAATAAGGATGAGGATTTGGTGTGAGTTGGTGTGAGTTAGGACACGGGAAACAGGCTTTTGGGTGACCTGAAGTTGAAGGAGAGGAGATTCTGGGAGACCTGCCAGCAATGCATTGGAATAGTCAAGTCGAGAGGTAACAAAGGCATGAATGAGGGTTTCAGTGGCAGATGAGCTGAGACAGAGGTGAAGTCAGGCGAAGTCACAGAGGTGAAATTAGCCATGGGTCCTAGCTATGCCTGCCTTTTTGTGGCATCTGTGGAACATTCCTTGTTCCTGTCTGACTTGGGCCTCTTCCCTCACCTCTTTTTCGGTTTATTGATGACTGTATTGGTGCCATTTTCTGCTTTTGTCCTGAACTAGAAAACGTCATCAACTTTGCTTCCAATTTCCACCCTTCTCTCACCTTCACATGGTTCATATCCAACTCTTCTCTTCCCTTCCTCGACCTTTCTGTCTCCATTTCTGAGAATAGATTTTCAACAAATATTTATTAAAAGCCCACTGACTCCTACACCTACCTCAATGGCACTTCCTCATACCCTGCTTCCTGTAAAGGCTCCATTCCATTCTCCCCATTTTTCTATTTCTGTTGCTTCAGTTCTGATGATGTAACCTTCCATACCAGTGCTTCTGATTTGTTTTTCTTTGACCTGAACTGATGATTTCCCCCACTGTGATTGACAGGGACCTCAACTTTGTCTGTCCCACTTACCACACTTCTGCTCTCACCCGTTTGCCTACTTCCCAGAGACATGATAGGGTGCCCTTGTTCTCATCTTCCATCCCACAAGGCTCCGTATTCAACAGATCATCCTTCACCATTCCATTGGTTAACCGTGTCAAAGGCTGCAGACCATCAAGAAGGACGAGTCGAGAAGTCACTTGTGACTTTGACAAGAGTTGTGTTTATGCTGTGACAGAGGCAGGAGCCTGATAGGTGGGATTCAAACATAGAGTTCTGGGAAGGATTGGCACGGATTTGGGAGATGATAATCCTTTAAGGACTTTGGAGAGGAAAGGACGTTGGACATGGGGTGATAGTTTGCAAGGTCAAGGAGTTATTTTTGAGGAGAGTTTTGATGATTGCAGATTTAAAGAAGAGAGGGACAGCAGAGGAAGAGAAAGAATCGTTAATAATCTTGGCTAACATAGGGACCAGGAGGGGACGTCGGGTGGTCAGCAGTTTATTGAAAGAGGGTGAAGGGAACAGGGGGTGGGTCTCATGGACAAGATGAACTCAGAAAAGGAACAAGGGGAGATAGGAGAGAACCAGAGAAAGATGTGAGTTGTTCAGAGCTAAGGCTGCAGGGAGTTTAGAGGAAGTTTGTCCTGGTGGGCTAGTGGAAAGAAGGATTTGTGCAATCTCTCCTCCAAAGTTACAAAGAGGTGGGGGAGTGGCATTGTTAATCAGGGATAGTATCACAGCTGCAGAAAGGGAGGTCGTCGAGGAGGGATGGTCGACTGAGTCATTATGGGTGGAAGTCAGAAACAGGAAAGGAGCAGTCACTTTGTTGGGAGTTTTCTATAGACCCCCCAATAGCAACAGAGACACGGAGGAACAGATTGGGAGGCAGATTTTGGAAAGGTGCAGAAGTAACAGGGTTGTAGTCATGGGTGACTTCAACTTCCCTAATATTGATTGGAACCTCCTTAGTGCAAATAGTTTGGATGGAGCAGTTTTTGTCAGGTGTGTCCAGGAAGGTTTCCTGACTCAATATATAGATAGGCCGACTAGAGGGAAGACTATGTTGGACTTGGTACCTGGCAACGAACCAGGCCAGGTGGCAGATCTCTCGGTGGGAGAGCATTTCGGTGAGAGTGATCACAACTCCCTGACCTTTACTATAGTCATGGAGAGGGACAGGAGCAGACGGGATGGGAAAATATTTAATTGGGGGAGGGGGAATTACAATGCTATTCGGCAGGAACTGGGGAGCATAAATTGGGAACAGATGTTCTCAGGGAAATGCACAACAGAAATGTGGAGGTTGTTCAGGGAGCACTTGCTGCGACTGCTGGATAGGTTTGTCCCGATGAGGCAGGGAAGGGATGGTAGGCTGAAGGAACCTTGGATGACAAGAGATGTAGAACAGCTAGTCAAGAGGAAGAAGGAAGCTTACTTAAGGTTGAGGAAGCAAGGATCAAACAGGGCTCTAGAGGGTTACAAGGTAGCCAGGAAGGAACTGAAGAATGGACTTAGGAGAGCTAGAAGGGGACATGAAAAAGTCTTGGCGGGTAGGATTAAGGAAAATCCCAAGGCGTTCTGCACATATGTGAGGAACAAGAGGATGGGCAGGGAGGGGGTAGGGCCGAAAAGGGATAGTGGAGGGAACTTGTGCCTGGAGTCGGAGGAGGTAGGGGAGGTCCTAAATGAATACTTTGCTTCAGTATTCACTGGTAAGAGGGACCTGGTCATTTGTGAGGACAGCATGGAACAGGCTGATATGCTCGAACAGGTTGAGGTTAAGAGGGAGGATGTGCTGGAAATTTTGAATGATATGAGGACAGATAAGTCCCCGGGGCCAGACGGGATATACCCAAGGATATTACGGGAAGCGAGGGAAGAGATTGCTGCGCCTTTGGCGATGATCTTTGCGTCTTCACTGTCCACTGGAGTCGCACTGGATGATTGGAGGGTGGCAAATGTTGTTCCCTTGTTCAAGAAAGGGAATAGGGATATCCCTGGGAATTATAGACCAGTCAGTCTTACGTCGGTGGTGGGCAAATTATTGGAGAGGATTCTGAGAGACAGGATTTATGATTATTTGGAAAAGCATGGTTTGATTAGAGACAGTCAGCATTGCTTTGTGAGGGGCAGGTCATGCCTCACAAGCCTTATTGAATTCTTTGAAGATGTGACAAAACACACTGATGAAGGAAGATTAATGGGTGTGATGTATATGGATTTTAGCAAGGCGTTTGATAAGGTTCCCCATGGTAGGCTCATTCAGAAAGTAAAGAGGCATGGGATTCAGGGAAAGTTGGCTGTCTGGATACAAAATTGGCTGGCCCATAGAAGACAGAGGGTGGTAGTAGATGGAAAGTATTCAGCATGGAGCTCGGTGACCAGTGGTGTTCCGCAGGGATCTGTTCTGGGACCTCTGCTCTTTGTGATTTTTATAAATGACTTGGAAGAGGAAGTGGAAGGCTGGGTTAGCAAGTTTGCCGATGACACGAAGGTTGCTGGAGTTGTGGATAGTGTGGAGAGCTGTTGTAGGTTGCAATGGGACATTGACAGGATGCAGAGCTGGGCTGAGAAGTGGCAGATGGAGTTCAACCTGGAAAAGTGTGAAGTGATTCATTTTGGAAGCTCGAATTTGAATGCGGAATACAGGCTGAAAGACAGGATTCTTGGTAGTGTGGAGGAACAGAGGGATCTTGGGGTCCATGTCCATAGATCACTCAAAGTTGCCACCCAAGTTGATAGGGTTGTTAAGAAGGCGTATGGTGTGTTGGCTTTCATTAACAGGGGGATTGAGTTTAAGAGCCGTGAGGTTATGCTGCAGCTCTATAAGGCCCTGATTCGACCACACTTGGAATATTGTGTTCAGTTCTGGTCGCCTCATTATAGGAAGGATGTGGAAGCTTCAGAGAGGGTGCAGAGGAGATTTACCAGGATGCTGCCTGGACTGGAGGGCATGTCCTACGAAGAAAGATTGAGGGAGCTAGGGCTTTTCTCATTGGAGCGAAGAAGGATGAGAGGTGACTTGATAGAGGGGTACAAGATGATGAGAGGCAGAGATAGAGTGGGTAGTCAGAGACTTTTTGACAGGGTGGAAAGGGCTATCACCAGGGGGCATAATTTTAAGGTGATTGGAGGAAGGTTTCGGGGAGATGTCAGAGGTAGGTTCTTTACACAGAGAGTGGTGGGTGCGTGGAATGCACTGCCAGCGGTGGTAGTAGAAGCAGATACATTAGGGACATTTAAGCGACTCTTGGATAGGTACATGGATGATAGTAAAATGAAGGGTAGGTAGTTAGTTTGATCTTCGAGTCGGTTAAAGGTTCGGCACAACATCGTGGGCCTAAGGGCCTGTACTGTGCTGTACTGTTCTATGTTCTATGTAAGTGAACCCCTGTAGTCCAGGTATCATTCTTGTAAACCTACGTTGCATTCCCTCCAAGGCCAATATATCCTTCCGAGGGTGTGGTGCCCAGAACTGCTCACAGTACTCCAAGTGGGGTCTTACCAGGGTTTTGTACAGCTGCAGCATAACCTCTGTGTCTTTATACTCCAATCCTCTAGATATAAAGGTTAGCATTCCATTAGTCTTTTTGATTATTTTCTGCACTTGGTCCTGGCATTTTAAAGATCTATGCACCTGAACCCCCAAGTCTCTTTGGACATCCACTGTACTTAACCTCTTCCCATTTAGAAAGTACCCTGCTCTATCCTTTTTTGGTCCAAAATGGATAATCTCACACTTGCCCACAGTGAAATCTATCTGCCACAGTTTTGCCCACTCATCTAGTCTGTCAATATCTCTTTGCAATTTTATGCTATCATCTCGACTGAATACAATGCCGCCTAATGTTGTATCATTAGCAAATTTGGATATATGACTTACTACGCCATCATCCAAGTTGTTAATGAATATGTGAATAATTGAGGCCCCAACACAGATCCCTGTGGGGCAGCACTAGTCACATCCTGCCAATCAGAGTAGTTTAGTTTAGTTTAGAGATACAGCACTGAAACAGGCCCTTCGGCCCACCGAGTCTGTGCCGACCATCAACCACCCATTTATACTAATGCTACACTAATCCCATATTCCTACCACATCCCCACCTGTCCCTATATTTCCCCACCACCTACCTATACTAGTGGCAATTTATAATGGCCAATTTACCTATCAATCTGCAAGTCTTTTGGCTTGTGGGAGGAAACCGGAGCACCCGGAGAAAACCCACGCAGACACAGGGAGAACTTGCAAACTCCACACAGGCAGTACCCAGAATTGAACCCGGGTCGTTGGAGCTGTGAGGCTGCAGTGCTAACCACTGCGCCACCGTGCCGCCGTACTTATCCATTATCCCCACTCTCTGTCGCCTACCACTCAACCAACTTCCGAACCATGTCAATAATTTGCCCTCAACTCCATGGGCTTCTACCTTAGTTAACAGTCTCTTATGTGGGACTTTATCAAATGCTTTCTGGAAGTCCATATAAATAACATCCATAGACATTCCCCTGTCCATTACCTTAGTTGCCTCTTCAAAAGATTCAATGAGATTTGTCAAACATGACCTTCCCGTCATGAATCCATGCTGGCTGTCCCTGACTGACTGAAATTTTTCGAGGTGTTCAGGCACCCTATCCTGATTATAGACTCCAGCAACTTGTGCACCACAGATGTCAGGCTAACTGGTCTGTAATTTCTTTGGTTCCCCCTTTCACCCTTCTTACAAATTGGAGTGACATGTGCAACTTTCCAATCCAGAGGGACCACTCCTGAATCCAGGGAACTCTGAAAGACAAAAGTTAGGGCATCTACAATGAGCTCCCCTACTTCCTTCAACACCCTAGGATGGAAACCGTCAGGTCCTGGAGATTTCTCATTCTTTAATTCCATTAATTTCCTTGTTACTGATGTTTTACTTACGTTAATTTTACTGAGTCCCTGTCCCCTATCGGCTATTAATTTTTTTCGGGACATCCGGCAAGTTATCCTCCTTTTCAACTGTAAATACTGAGGCAAAATAATTGATCAACGTGTCTGCCATTTCCCCATTATCAATGACAATATCCCCATTTTCAGCTTTTACTGAGCCTACATTGCTCTTGACCACCTGCTTTCCCTTTATGTAACTATAACATTTCTTCTTATTGATTTTGATGTCCAACTGATTAACGACTTGGATGCAGGGGCGACTGAGTTCTTAATGTTAGGGAACAGTCTAAGCCTCCCCTGTGAAGCCTACATGAAAGCCAAGGCCCTGATCAGTGGAGTGGGAGGAGGTTACCTATCTGTTCCCACCATCGGGTCCACCTACAGTGTGACCTAGTCTCAGGCCGCTAAAGCGTGGGGATTGTCCCAGGGATACGCATCCTGCTGGGAAATGATTTGGCTGGCAGCAAGATAATAACAACCCCTATAATCATAGACCAGCCCAGCGAAACCAGGGAAACCGAATAACTACAGGAGGAAGTTCCTGGTATCTTCCCCGATTGTGTAGTGACTTGGTCCCAAGCCAGACAGGCCAGATTATTTGAGAGGAAATCACTGCCCCAGCTGGATGAGCCGGAGGTCTGCTTAGCTGAAACTTTCTTTCAGGACCTATCTAAAGGGTAGGAGGTGCTCAGCCCAGCCTCCCTAATTGACAACCAGCAGGCAGATCCTAAATTAAAGTGCATAGTACAGACTGCTTGTTGTGAGGCAGAGGCCACCCCAGTCCCTGAGTGTTGCTGGGGTATGAGATGGGGTAGTAATGCGGAAGTGGAGACCTCCCAGTAGATCTGCGGAGGAGTGGGCAGTGCTCCACTAGATTGTAGTGCCCCCAGAATACCAGCAAGGGATTTTACGGATATCTCATGCCATCCCTATGGCTGGACATGTGGGTACTCGGAAAACTTTAGCCCGGGTAAGTAAACACTTTTTCTGGCCTCACATCTGGTCTGAAGTGGCCGATTAAACCTGCCATGCTTACCAGGCTGCAGGCAAACCCCAGGCCACAATTAGACTGGCCCCCCCTCAAACCCATTCCAGCATTTGGGAACCCGTTGACCAAATGTTGATAGACTGTGTGAGACCACGACCCAAAACCAAACGCAGTAAACCAGTGAGTGTTTGCCAGAAGGTGGAAATACCTGAGGGCAGCCAGGAGGAGTTGAGGAGGAGGAGACCCCCGTTGAACACCCAGCTAACAAACTGGCAAACACAGAAGTCTTAAAAGACTTAATCACCCAGCTGAAACCCCAAAAACAAACGCAGGAGGAGGACGTGTCCACCATGCTAAAAAAATCTGTAAAGATCAGGCAGGGTGTACCACCCGAGCAGTTCACAGCATGGATGTGGGAGACACACCACCAGTCAGGCGGTACCCCTGCCAGCTGAGCCCTGACAAGCTAGCTCAGGTTAGACAGGAAATCCAGTACATGCTGGATGGTGATGTGGGTGAGCCTACCCAGGGTAGTTGGAGATCCCTCGTTGTCCTGGTCCCAAACCAAAAGGACCCATACCAGCCTGCTCTTCCCTGTACGCTCCTTACCACCCTGCAGAACATGGGTCTACTGTCCAAGGAACACATCTGACCAGTTATCAGACCAGCGCTCATACAGCAAATAAAACATTAATGGTCAGTCTGAAAGTGGAACCAGCAACAATTGTCCATAATTTTCCAGAGACGTGTGAAAACATTCCTACAAATGTGACGCAATCAAGGCTTTCCCCAGGTGACCCTGACTGAACGACCTGCTACCCGACCCGACCCTGACGAGACCCAACGACGTGTGTCAGGTTCGGGTCGGGTCGGGTCGCATTTCCGGGTCTGGCATACGGGCTTGGGTCGGGTTTCCTTTGCAGACCCTTACCCTGACTTGCTCTTCCAGTGAAGCCATATCTGTAATTAGAGGTGTGCTTCAGGAGAACTTAGGGAACTCATACAAATAGGGAGTACCTGGAGCAGGAGCAGATTCACCAATAGCCAGCTCATCTTCTGTTCCTAACTGGGATGGAGGTGGATCTGAATCCATCAATGAGCTTATCCGGCTTCGTGAACCTGCTTGTACATACAGCCACAAAAAGAGTACAGACTTACCTGAATTTTATCAGAATAGTATAAAGCAATCAGAACAGAAATTGAAGACATTGAACCAAGGGAAAAATAGGATTTGCTCTTTTCCTGCTAGTTCTGTCACTGTTCCTGTACCTGACACTAGTTGGGAAGAAATGCTGAAACCAGTAAGGTCTGCTGAAAATTTGCCTCCAGAAATGATCCCACTGTATTGGACTCTAATGTTCTGCAGCTTGGGGAATCCAAATGACACTATCTTGATTACCAAAAGCTGGCCCCAAACTTTATCACCCTAGTCGCCCCATTAATAGAGGCACCGAGACCAGAAGCAAACGCCTTAGCAAAATTGAAGTCAACAGAAATCAGGGGAAAATACTCCACTGGTTGGAACATACCTAGCACAAAGGATGGTTCTGGTATTTGGAGGCCAACCATCTCAGTCCCAGAATGTAGAATAATAGAGTTATTTACGGCACAGAAGGAGACCATTTTGCCCAACATATCCATGTCGGCTCTCCAGGGAGCTGTCCAGTCAGTTCCACTCTCCCGCTCAATCCAGTGGGCAGTGATTTACAGGTCATTAACACCGGCTGTCTAAAAAAGTTCTTCCTCATATTCCTCCTGCATCTCTTGCCCAAAACCTTCAATCTGTGTCTCCTAGTCCTTTTTTCATTAGTTAATGGGAACAGTTTTTCCTTGCCTAACTTAGTTAAGCCTGATATGAACTTGTACATCTCTGTTAAATCTCTGCTCAATCTCCTTTGCTCTAAGGAGAACAACCCAAGCTTTTCCAACCTAACCTTGTAACTAAAATCCTCAATCCCTGGAACCATTCTGGAAAATCTCCTCTGCATCCTCTCAAGGACTCTCACACCCTCCTGAAGTGTGGTGACCAGAACTGGATGCCATACTCTACTTGGGGCCTAACCAGAGCTTCATAAAGGTTCAGCATAACTTCTCTGCTTTAGTACTCAATGCTTCTACTTATGAAGCCCAAGATCCTATCTGCCTTCCTGAGCACTCTCTCAACATGTCCTGGCACCATCAAAGATTGATACAGATGTACCCCCCCAGGTCCCTCTGTTCTTACACACTCTTTAGAACTGCGACATTAAGTACATATTGCCTCTCCCTATTCCTTCTGCCAAAATGTATCACCTCACACTTGTCAGTATTAAATTCCATCTGCCACCTCTCTGCCCATTCTGCTATCCTATCTATGTCCTGTTGTAGGTGGTTTATGTCATCCTCACTGTTTGCTACACCTCCAAGTCCAGTGTCATCAGCCAGTTTTGAGATTCGACTCTGTATTCCAAGATTCAAGTCATTCATATATTGTAAAAAAGCAGTGTTCCCAGCACTGACCCTTGGGGAACATCACTGTCTACCATCCTCCAGTCTGAAAATCAACCATTTACTACAACTCGCTGTTTTCTGTCTAAAAGACAACTTTTTATCCATTCAGACACTGACTCTCCCTTTCCATAAGCCTCAATTTTGTTAACCAGCCTTTTATGTGGTAACGAATCAAACACTTTCTTTACATATAAGCAACATCCACCGCTTTCCTTTCATCAACATTCTCTGTTACTTCACCAAAAAATTCAATTCCATTCGTCAAGCAGGATCTCCTTTTTCCAAATCCATGCTGGCTTTCCTTAACTAATTGGAGCAAAAGTATCTGTTAAATATTTCTCAATTATTGTTTCAAAACTTTATCCACCACTGATGTTCAACTAAATGGCCTGTGGTTCCTCGGACTGTGCTCACTGTCTTTTTTGAATAATGGTGTTATATTTGCCACTCTCCAATCCCCTGGCACATCCCCCATATCTAGGGAAGATTGGAAGATTATAACAAGCTATTCCACTATTTCCATCCCCACTTCCTTTAGCAACCTGGGATGCAGACCATCCAGACCAGGTGACTTACCTACCCGAAGCATAGCCAGCCTTTTTATTACCGCCCCGTCTCAATTTTTACCCTATCCATTGCCTCTCCTCTGTTCAGTTCTACCGATATTTTGTCAGATTCAACTTCCTGAGTGAACATTGATACAAAGAGCTCATTAAGTATATTAGCCTTCCTGTGCACCTCGAAGCATATATTGCTCTGATTATGGAATCACCTGTAACAAGTGTATTTCTGCCCTTTGCTGCTCCCTCCTGTACAGTCCCTTGTCTATTGGTGCCATGGTCTGGACTTCACTCCTTCAAGGTCTTGTCACTCCCAGCAGTCTCCAAAGCTGAGTACTGGTTTGTGAGTAACACACATCCCTAAGACTCGTGCACTTCCTGACTCTTCCGAATATTCCGGATGACCACCCACCGACTATCCTGAACTCCGACTGCCTGTGGGGTGACCAGTTTCTGGAATGTACAATCCAGAAAACTCTCCTGTTCCCTGATTCTCTGCAGTAATTTCAGCTGCCCCTCAAGCTCGGAGTCCTGAGGTCGAGCTGAAGCAGCTGGAGATGCTTCCTGCATACATGAGGCTGGAATTTGTGCTGGTGGAGGGGTTCCCAGTGTCAGAATGAAAATGCGGGGGATCCCCGCCTCTGCCTTTTCATGCCCTCCGGAGCGAGACTCCGATCCTTTTAAATCAAAGTTTCAGGAGGCGAGATACCCTTCCCTTTAAAGTCTTTAAAGAGACGGGAATCCTGCCTCCAAGAACTGCCGGCTAATCAGAGGGCTGGCAGCTCAGCAGTATCAGCATCACCACCGGGAGTGGTGGCCAGTGCCAGAACTGCAGAGGACTCAGACCCAGGTCCAGCGCTGGAACTCTGGAACACAGATAGGGAAGGTGGGGTCGCCATGGGCCTTCTGAAAGACCCAGCAATTGGTGAGGGGGGGAGGGGGGTCGATGATCGTTGAGTCCATGGGAAGGAAGTTCCAGGGATGAAAGCTGTAGCCAGTGAGGGTTCTCCATGGGCTACAAATTGTCCACAAAGAAGGGACCGACGCCTCCAGACCCTCAGGGAGGGCGCCTCGTTTTACAAGGCATCATCCCCGTGCAGGGAAGGCTCCCCCCCACCCCGTCTCCACTGCTGGTAAGATCCCAGTGCTGGCAGGAAGAAGCCCTGAATTGGCCCTTAATAGGCCGCTTGAAGGCTGCAATTGGCCTCTGGGCAGGAAGGCTGTCATCGCCCAATCCTACCCCTGGGAAGATCGCTGACCTGAGTCATATGTGGACATGTACCTGCTGTAAACAGAGAAACATTCCTGAGCATTTCCCACAGGTATTGATTCCCATCCAGAGACCCATGTGATTAGATTCCAAGAGCCCAATCTCTATAAATGGTGATGCAATCATTGGTAACGGAATAAATATTTATAATTATATATAACTTACTGGAGATGGTGGCACAATTCCTGGGAAACCATCCACAATTACTAACTGTTCCAGAAAACCCCTGGAAAGAATTCACTCCCAAGTGTTTCTTATACTTATTCTCTCGATTCCAGTGGCAGAGTGCTAATAATTCACATTTCCAGGGATCCCCACCAGAATTCCTGAAATTGAACCAGGGACCTCAGTTATGTGGATAGACGAGAGAAACTGGGATGGTTCTCCATAGAACAGAGAATGGTTAGTGTAGATTTAACAGAAACGCTCAAAATCATGAGGGACTTTTGACAGAATCGAGAGGGAGAAACTGTTTCCACTGGCAGGAGGTCAATAACAGATAACACAGGTTCAGAACAATTGACAAAACAATCCAGGGAGGATATGAGGAGAAATTTTATGCAGTGATTTGAGGTGAGCTGGACTACAGTATCTGAGAAAGAAGGAAACAGATCTAATGGTAATTTTCCAAAGGAAGTGGAGATTTATCTCAGAGGAGATACGAAGTGAAACTATCACTGGAGAGTGCCAGTGCAGGTCAGTGAGCACAGGGGTGATAGGTGAGCTAGATTAATTGCGAGTTAGGATTCGGGCAGCAGAGTTTTCAATGACCTCTAGTTTGCTCTACGTAGAATGTGAAGACCAGCCAGGAGTGTGTTGGAATCGTCAAGTCTAGAGGTAACAAAAGCATGAATGAGGTTTTCAGCAACAGATGACCTGAGACAGGAGCAAAGTCGAATGATGTTACAGAGGTGGAAATGGGCGGTCTCAGTGATGGTGCAAATATGTGGAAGGAAGGTTATCTCAGGGTCAAATGTAACACCAGGTTTGTGATCAGACTGGTTAGTTTCAGACTGCTGCCAGGGAGATGTACAGAGTCGATAGCTAGGGAACGGAGTTGAGAGCAGGAACCAAAACCAATAGCTTCAATCTTTCCAATATTTAGTTGAAGGCAATTTCTGCTCACCCAGTACTGGATGTCAGATAAATAGTCTGATAATTTAACAACAGTGGAGGAGTCGAGATGGTGGTAGTGAGGTAAAGCAGGGTGTTGTCAGAGTAAATGTGAAAATGTAAGCTGTGCTTTCATGTGATGTTGCTGAGCGGCAGCATGTAGACGGGATATAGGAGGGGCCCACGGAGAGATCCTTGGGGGACACCAGAGGTAACAGTGCTGGAGCAGAGAGAAGACATTGCACGTGAATGTCTGGCTACAATCATATGGATGAGAATGGAACCAGGTGAGTGCAGTCCCACCCAGCTGGACGAAAGTGGAAAGGCTTTAGAGCAGGATGGTGTATCAACTGTACCAAAAGCCACAGACAGGAGGGCGAGGAGGGATAGCTTACATTTGTCACAGTCACATAGGAGGTCATTTGTGACTTTGACAAGTACTGTTTTGGTATTATGGCAGGGGCGGAATCTGATTGGAAGGATTCAAACATGGAGCTCTGGGAAAGCTGGGCACAGATTGGGGAGGTGTCAACACAGTAAAGATTTTGGAGAGGAAAGGGAGGTTTGCAAAGCTAGTGGGGTCAAGGGTTGTTCTTTGAGGAGAGGGTGATGACGGCAGATTGAAAGGAGGGAAAACACCTGATGAGAGAGAACTATCAACAATATCGGCTGACATGGGGACCAGAAGGGAGCTGATCAGATGGTTTCATTCTTACTGACAGAGAAGCCCATGAGTTGTTCACACTTATTGTTGGAGGTGAGGGTGAAGGGGACAATGGAGAAGGGTTTAAGTAGACTGTGTGCAGTAAAGAAAAGAAGCTGGAAGTTACATTTGCATCCCAGGATCATTCTGGAATAGTGAGCAGTTTTAGCAGAAGAGACTAGGACCCAATAGTGTTTTGTGTGGTCCAGCCAGATCTAGTGGTGGATGGTTAAACTAGTTGTCCACCATATCCTCTCAAGTCTGCATCTCTTGGACTGAAAAGCGTGAAGATGAGGATCATCCCAGGGGAATGGCTAGGGTGAGAGAGAACATAGGAACATAGGAGCAGGAGTAGGCCATTCAGCCCATCGAGTCTGCCCTATCATTCAAAATGATCATGGCTGATCATCCACTTCAATGCCTTTTTCCCACACTAACCCCATATTCCCCATGTCATTTGTATTTAGAAATCTGTCAGTCTCTGCTTTAAACATACTCAATGACTGAGCTTCCACAGCCCTCTGCGGTAGAGAATTCCAAAGATTCACAACCCTCTGAGTAAAGAAATTTCTCCTCATCTCTGGCCTAAGTGGCTTCCCCTTATTTTGAAATTGTGTCCCCTGGTTTAAGACTCCCCAACCAGGAGAAACATCTTAACTGCATTTCCCTGCCTATCCATTTAAGTATTTTGGAGGTTTCAATTAGATCACCTCTCATTCTTTGAAACTCAAGAGAATACAGGTCCAGTTTCTCCAATCACTCTTCATCGGGCAGACTCGCCATTCTGGGACTAAGTCTGGTGAATCTTTGTTGCACTCCCTCTATGGCAATGATATCCTTCCTATGGTAAGGGGACCAAAACTGCACACAGTACTCCAAGTGTGGTCTATCCAAGCTTCTATACAATTGAAGCAAGACTTCACTCCTCCTGTACTCAAATCCTCTTGCAATAAAGGCTACCATACCATTAGCCTTCCTAATTGCTTGCTGCACCTGCATGTTACCTTTCAGTGACTTATTGACAAGGACACTCAGGTCCCTTTGTACATCTACACTTGAAATCTCTTCCAATTTAAGAAATACTCTTCACATCCACACCTCTTACCAAAGTGGATAACCTCACTTTTTTCCACATGATATTCCATCTGCCATGTTCTTGCCCACTCACTAAGTCTGTCCAAATCCCCTTGAAGTCACTTTGCATCTTCCTCACAACACACGTTGCCACCTAGTTTTGTGTCAGCCGCAAACTTGTAAATACATCATTTGGTCCCCACATCCAAATCATTGATATATATTGTGAATAGCTGGGGCCCAAGCACTGATCCCTGCAGTACCCAACTGGTCACAGCCTGCCAATGCGGGAATGACCCGTTTATTCCTATTCTCTGCTTTCTGCCTGTTCACCAATCCTTAATCCATGTCAGTATATTACCTCCGATCCCATGTGCTTTAATTTTGCTAACCAACCTCGTGTGGGGGTCTTCATCAAAAGCCTTCTGAAAATCCAGGTACACCACATCCACTGACTCCCCTTCATCAATTCTATTCGTAACATCCTCAAAAAACTCCAACAGTTTCATCAAACCTGATTTCCCATTCATAAATCCATGTTGACTCTGCCCAACCAGATCATTATTATCCAAGTGTCCATTTATCACATCCTTCAGAATAGACACAAGCATTTTCCCAACAACTGATGTAAGGTTAACAGGTCTGTAATTCCCTGTTTTCTCTCTCCCTCCCAATGTTTTCATTGGGCACCAAAGCAGCAAAGGTGGAGGTGAGGATGTAGTCGAACAAATCAGTAGCTGCTGAAATGTTGTGGCAAATGGATGGCGAAACGCTGGAGAGTTGGGACTTTGAAAGTGCAATTGTGAGTGAATTGGGTATAGTTTTTCTCCCAGGCACGATTATAGAAGGAGGTAAGGTTGGGAATGGAAGGGGGATGTGGGTGGAGGATGATATAATGAAATGATCAGAGTTGATCTTATCTGTGATTAAGAGGGTCAGACCAACAATGTAACGTGAGATGACAAGATCAAGGTGGTGGCGGTGAATGGGAAGGTCATTGAAGAAGCAGCTGAAGGTGGTTGAGTCTCAGACACTATCCTAAGGAGCACCTGCAGCAATGTCCTGTGGGTCGAGATGATTGGCATCCAACAACCAAAACTTTGTGCTGGATATATCTCCAACCAGTCAAGGGTTTTCCTCTTGATTAGAATTGAATTTTACTGGAGCTCCTTGGTGCCACACTCGGTCAAATGGTGCCTTGATGGCGAGGACATTCATTCTCAACTCATTTCACTGGTCTTTCTGAAGTCAGGCACCTGTCTCCAAGATCATATAATGGTTACTGCACAGAAGGAGACCATTCGGCCCATCATGTCCATGCCAGCTGTCTGCACAAGCAGCTCAGTTTGTCCCACCCTCTTGTTCTTTTCTCTGTAGTACTGCTAATATTTTCTTTTCAGATGATTATTCATTGCCTTTTGGAAAGCCATGATTGAATCAGCCTCCACAACACTCTCAGGCAGTTCACTCCAGATCCTAACCGCGCACTGCGTAAAAACATTTTTCCTAATAACACCGTTGTTTTTTTGCCATTCACCATAAATTTGTGTCCTCTGGTTCTCAACATTTCCATCAACAGGAACAATTTATTCCCACCTACTCTGTCCACACCCATCATGATTTTGAATACCTCTCTCAAATTTCCTCTCAACCTTCTCTTCTCGAAGGAGAACAGCCCCAGCTCCTCAAATCTATACATGTAAGTGAAGCACCTCATCCCTGGAATGATTCTTGTAAATATTTTCTGTAACCTCCCTATTGCTTTCACATCCTTCCTAAAGTGTGGTGCCTGGAACTGGACACAATATTCCAATTGGGGCCAAACTAGTGTTTTATAAAGGTTCACCATAACCTCCTTGGTTTGGTACACTAAGCCCTATTTATAAGGCCCAGGATGCCCTGTGCTTTATTAACCAATTTGTCAACATGCTTTGCCATCTTCAATGATTTGTGCACATATACGCCCAGGTCCCTTTGCTGTTGCAACCCTTTGAGACTTTTATCCTTTATTTTATATTGTCTTTCCTCATTCCTACAAACAATATGTATTGTTTCACACTTCTCTGCATTTAATTTCATCTGCCACTTATCTGCTCATTTCACCAGCCTGTCTATGTTCTGGTGAAGTCTATCACTATCCTCCTCACAATTCACAATACTTCAATGTTTTGTTTCATCTGCAAATTTTGAAATGTTGCTCCACACTCAATTCTAGGTCATTAATATAGATCGAAATAAGCAAGGGACCGATTACTGACCCCTACTGAATGGTGGACTGCTTTCCTGTTCAATTTTCATTTTTTTTACTTTAAACACAAACATCAGTTGTAATAACCGTCGAATCAGGTCTTTGACTTTAACAAGCTTACGAAGTACAATCCAATATAAATACTCAATCAAATCATACAATATGATTTCACATGAGTATATGATTCATTATTATTACGTTCACAATTCACTATAGGAACTCAGATTCCAGCCTGACTACATCAAACAATGGTTTACTCAAAACTCTTAGACCATTCTATCCTTTGCTCACTGCATTCCATGCACAATAACACTGGATTACAAAAAGACTATAATGCAGACTTCAGATAACATGAAGCCAAGAAGATAGACTTATATTCATCTCAGTCTCTCTCAATGACTCAGTTACCTTGGTTATCTGATCCACTTAAGATCTTCAATCACATTATTACTACAGTGCCCAAAACATCATCTTCTAGACCCTCAAGACATGGATGAGTGACATTCCCATTCCTTCAGCTCCTCGATCTTGCCTTCGGTCTGCTTCGCAAAGCATCCCTGTTCAGGAGAAATGAAAGCTCCAGGAGAGGCGCACCATGCTCCCTGACGCAGGGAAGGCCTGGGCTCATATTGTCAGTGGTGGCAAGGCCTCGTGGCAGCACCCCCCACCTGTCACTTGGCAACGGGGGCCCAATTTCAATATGCAAAGTGTTACTTACCTTGCAACATTATGCATCATGCTGCCTCTTTGTAAACATTTCACATACTCAGCTGAACGTGCATCTCTCATGTGCCTTCCTGATCCCCACTGATAAAAGCCGGCGGGGCAGAAATTGTCATGCTTGAAGCCTGTGAAGGTTAGTGTTGCGAGACAGGTCTCATCTCCGCATGCGTGTGTACGGAGGTGGGAGGGGGATGGCATTGCTGGGGGGCAGTACTCTGCCGATGTGTAGGGAGGTGGGAGGGAGGATGGCATTACTGGGGAGCAGTACTCTGCAAATGTGTCGGGAGGTGGGAGGGAGGATGGTATTACCGGGGGTATAACTCTGCAGATGTGTAGGAAGGTGGGAGGAGGGATGGTATTACAGGGGCACAACTCTGCAGGCATCAAGGGAGCTCCTGCATACCCTCCCTCCGTAAAAGGCGTCACTCTATGCCATTGAATGTTGGTGTGAGTGAAGGATCAATGTCACTCCAGGAATGCTGTGTGTGGAGATGGTGGCAAAAACGGTAGGAGTTTAAAGGTTAACTGGCTGGAGGGCCAATCAATGCAGCTGCTACAATCTGAATGTGGTCATGCTGTTCCATTCTTAGTGAGAGCTAAGACGGGCAATGCCATGCGACACCACATAGTTGATGCATGAAAGCACTTGATGTACCAGCCAACATCGTTCTTTACCCTGTTAGGTACCTTTGAAGAAGTGAAGGAAGGGAGTTTAATTGAAACTTGGAAATGGGGATGGTTCACCCTATATTCATTGATCTGCTTATCGTGAGGAGCCATATGCGCCACAGGCAAAACCAACAGGCCGGTGCAGCCCACATGGAAGCCCCTGGTCGTGAGCAGCCCCCAAGGAGAGCTCGCCATGACAGAACGCCATGCATCTACAGATCTCGCATGACATACCCGCAGACGTTTGAGCGCCAATGTCAGAGTTGACTGCGGATGTCAAGAGAGGCGGTGACACATCTCTGTGCCCTGCTCAACGATGACCTGCAACCGATGGGCTTCGGGGGACATCCTAAGCCTGTGGCCCTCAAAGTGACAGCGGCTCTTAACTTCTACACCTCTGCATTATTTCAGGGACCCACCGGAGACCTTTATGGGGTCACACAGTCAGCAGTGAACTGCTGCCTCAGTTAAGTCACCGATGCCCTGTACCAGAGGGCCAGGAGCTATGTCTGCATCAGGATGGACCCTGAGAGCCAGGCCCAGTGGGATTCCCACAGGTGCAAGGGGTCATAGACTGCACCCACGTGGCCATCAAGGCTCCCACCAACTGACTAGCTGCAAACGTAAACTGAAAAGGCTTCCACTCCCTCAATGTGCAGCTGGTATGTGATCACTGGAAATGTTTCATGCAAATCTGTGCCCACTTTCCAGGCAGCTGTCATGAAGCCTTCATCCTGCACCAGTCCCAGCTGCCATTGCTATTCACTGAACTGGCTCACATCGAGGGGTGGCTTCTTGGAGACAAAGGATACCCCTTGCAGACATGGCTCCTGACCCCAGTGAGAAACCCCACCAGTGATGCAGAGGAGAGATACAACTCCATCCACGGCGCTACAAGAGCCACCATTGAGCAGGTGATCAGCATGTTGAAAATGTGCTTCTGCTGCCTGGATAGATCGGGTGGTGCCCTGCAGTATGAAATGGAAAGGGTAGCTCGTATAGTAGCTGTTTGCTGTGCTTTGCACAACCAAGCATTCAATAGGGGGGAGGCCTTGCAGGATGAGGTGAGACGTGAGCAAGACTCCTCCTTGGATAATGAGGATGTAGAGGATTTACAGCAAGAAAGGTCCGTGGGAGGACAGAGAGCATCCAGACACCACATGCAGGACGAGCAGTGAGCAAGGGATGCACAGCAACGCCTTTTTTATCAAAGGTTCTCTATGCTATAGAAATCACCATGTGCTCTGCAAGCCACACAGCACCCTCATTTTCCTGTTGTGCATCAGTCTGTATCAGCAACATCTTTGAATCCACCATTACTCACAACATTTAAGAAGTATTTAGATGAGCACTTGAAATGCCATAACATACAAGTCTACGGGCTAAGTGCAGGAATATGGGATTAGAATAGTTGGGTGCTGGATGGCCGGCACAGACATGATGGACCGAAGGGCCTGATCCTGTGCTGTATAACTCTATGACTCGATGAATCTATGACTAGCAGCTGCAGACTGAGCCATTGTCCATGTTACTGCATCCGTGGAGATGTACATGAGTAATGATTAGATTAGATTAGATTAGAGATACAGCACTGAAACAGGCCCTTCGGCCCACCGAGTCTGTGCCGAACATCAACCACCCATTTATACTAATCCTACACTAATCCCATATTCCTACCAAACATCCCCACCTGTCCCTATATTTCCCTACCTCCTACCTATACTAGTGACAATTTATAATGGCCAATTTACCTATCAACCTGCAAGTCTTTTGGCTTGTGGGAGGAAACCGGAGCACCCGGAGAAAACCCACGCAGACACAGGGAGAACTTGCAAACTCCACACAGGCAGTACCCGGAATCGAACCCGGGTCCCTGGAGTTGTGAGGCTGCGGTGCTAACCACTGCGCCACTGTGCCGCCCCTAACTGTGCCATACAGGCATGGCAATGATGTTATTCCATACATTGGCAGTTCTGAAAGGCCAATGATGGAATGGGAGGAGACACGATCAGTACATGCTGGCACACTTCATTCACACAGTAAAAATGACACACTTTAGTGAAAATGTAACTTTTTACAGTGTACTGTCACCCAAACAAACCAATTTGTGTCACAGTGTTTATTTGAAATGCTTGTGGGTGCTCCTTTGTGGTGTCACCTCTACGCCAGCAGCCTGACTGGAGGAAGGCTGCTGATCTGATTACCCTTTGGCTGTGGATGACTTTGGCGGTCGTCGTCTGCTCACACGAGACCTGGAGAATCCTGGATGGCTGAATGGCCTCCTTCTGTGCTGTAATTTTTCTATGCTTCTCTGCTGGGGGAATCCTACATCAATGCAAAAATCTCCTCAAATGTTGTGGCTGTTGGAGTTTGACTCATCAGCAGAGGGGAGGAGGGACCGGTGTCCACATTGGAATCACCTTGAGGGAAGACCCCAGATATGGCACGCAGGCTCCCCTCCTCCATCTCAGGGCTCGTTTGAACCCGTCTGCTCTCCTGGGGTGGACGAAGGGCAGTAACAGTCTCCATGCCCTTGGTCCCTCTCTCGCCTAACCACTGATTTGAGGATCTGATGCCCTCGGCGAGGGATTGCAGGTTAGTGCATATTAATGGTATCTGCCTCACCTGGAGGGCTGCTGTTATCTCCGTGGATGAAGCCATGAGCTCGAAAGCCTGGGACATGGCAGCTGTCATGGCCTGGATAGACTCCCCCCTCCTTGTCCAGTCAAGGCTGCGCATGGCCAGTGGCAGCTTGACCAGATGTTGCCAGGACTGCTGCTGCAGCTCCAGGATGCCCTGTGCTGTTGACACCAGAGGGTCATCAGTAGCCTGGGGCTCAGCATGGGCCCTGGCCACCCACAGCCCTCCGACTGTCAGGGGTCTCGGCTGTCTCAGCCTCAGTCAGTTGCTCAGGCACCTGTGCAGTGCTCTCACCAGCTTGTGACCCAGACTCTAAGGCTGATCGGATTCCCATTGAGGTGAGTGTATCTGTGCTGGTGGAAGGTGCTGGAGTGTCCTGGGACACTGTTTCCTCAGAGCCCCAACCTCCCTGTCTTTGGCATGGCAGTGGCACACATGTGCCACTCTGTGTGGGGACACCCAGGGACAGTGAAGGATCATGAAACAAAGTGCCACTTACTTTTGCTGAGCGAATCAGATCGCTCATCCTCTTGTGACACTGCACCCAGTCACGCCGGATGGCCCCATGGCTACTAACCTACTCTGCCACCTCCAGCCAGGCTGCCTTGGTCAGGCGGGAGGGCCTCTTCTTATCATCACTGGGGAAAAGGACCTCCTGCCTTGTCCACACACCTGGAGGAGAGTGATATCGCTGAATCATGGGGCCACCCTGGATTGTCCCTCTGCCATGTCCTTCAACTTCACTGGTCAATGCACAGTCTAAATAATTTAAGTTGCAGCTACAAGGTTATTTTATCAGCAGATGAAAGTAACCAGGGCTGCCTGCCCTTTAAATCGGGCCCCAGCACCTGCTCCTCATCCGACCTGACACCGATCACGGTGCTGGGAATCCCACCCCCTCCACATCATTTGCAGGTGGGAGGGGGGCATGCGCATCGTGTATATGATAATGAGCCGCCACACTCAATATCGCAGCGGCTCCATGACGGGCGGTCTGCCCATTTTTAAAGCTCGTTGCTGAGATTGACGGCGAGCTGGTAAAACTCAGCCCATAGTCTGCTGATCCCACAAACAAACCAAGACATTTGAAATTCAGAGGCAGTGTGAACTCACATTTCCACAGGGAACTCCACTGTATCCCTTCCTCCAGTCCAAAAAAAACAACCGTTCATCATTACTCTCTGTTTCCTGTCACACAGCCAACTTTATATCCATGCTCCCACAATCCCTTTTATTCCATGAGCTTCAACTTTGCTGGTAAGAACATTTTGTGCCAGTTTATTAAATTTCCAGAGCACAGATTTGTAAAATCTAACTTGTATGTATCGACTAATTTTGACTTTTAAAAAAAAAAATTTTTGAATGAATTTGAACATCAACCCACAGCGACAGGACTGGGCCAATTATGAGGTCATCATCAGCAGTGAGGTCATCCCCTGGCAGGTCACATGACAGCTGGAGCCACAAGGCATCACAAACAGATTTGTGACTGGATTAAAACCCAAAATCCTGTCACAATGGCTTTTCAAATAAAGATGTTGTTGCTTGAAAAGACAACAGTTAAACTTTCTGTCTGACTGTGAGGAGAACTCGGGAAAAATTTACAGAACTAAATCCTTCAACAAAATATTCAAAAATCATTGAAATAGAAATCCTATGAGGAAAGGACAAGTTTGAGATATTGTCAGGATAAAGTAAACTGTTCAAACAGATTTTATTGAACTGAGTTGAACAGAACAAGTAAGTCAGCTTGGTAATTTTTATTAAAGTTCAGTTTGTTCAGTGATTGAATTTAATGCAAATAGAATTCCAGTGAAAAAGAAATGATTATTAAAGATAAACTTATACATTTGGAACAATAAAGTGAAACAATTAAATTATGAACAAGATCTAGAGTGAACCGAGAGGGCTCAAGGTCAGAGAGACAGTGAACTGCTAAACAGAGTGAATTGTAAAAAGAGTGAAGTCTTTAAATGTGGATTTGTTGAGAGTGGGAATTAGGTGCAGAAGGGGACGGAGCTGCTGTGCAATTTAAACAAAGGGACAACAGTAAAAGAGAAGGAGGGAGAACCAGAGGACTCTAAATTCAAAAAGCTTTAAATAAATAGACAGTAAAATATTCATCCGTGGGCCATGGGCATCACTGGCAAGGCCAGCATTTATTGTCCATCCCTAATTACCATTGAAAAGCTGGTGGTGAGCAGCCTTCTTGAACCACTGCAGTCTGTGTGGCGTCAGTACACTCACAGTGCTGTTAGCAATGGAGTTCCAAGATTTTGACCCATTGCCAGTGAAGGGACTGTGATACAGTTCCATGTCAGGAAGGTGTGTGACCCAGAGGGGAACTTGCTGGTGGTGGTGTGCTCAAACAGGCTGCTTTATCCTGGGTGGTGTCAAGCTTCTTGAGTGTTGTTGGAGCCGCACTCATCCAGGCAAGTGGAGAGTATTCCATCACATTCCTGACTTGTGCCCAGTAGACAGTGGACAGGCTTTGGGGAGTCAGGAGGTGAGCTACTCGCCGCAGGATTCCCAGCCTCTGAACTGCTCTTGACGCCACTGTATTTAAAGGGCTGGTCCAGTTAAATTCCTGATCAATGGTAACCCCCAGGATGCTGATGGTTGAGGATTCAGTGATGGTAATGCTGTTGATTGTGGGGGGGAGATAGTTAGATCCTCTCTTGTTGGAGATGGTCATTTCCTGGCATTTGTATGTTCTGAATGTTATTTGTCACTTATCAACCTGGATGTTTTCCAAGACTCGCTACCTGCAGGCATGGACTGCTTCAGTATCTGAGAAGTTGCCAAGGAGACTGAACACAGTGCAATCATCAGCAAACATTCCCACTTTTCACCTTCTGATGGAGGGAAGGTCATTGTCAAAGCAGCTGAAGATGGTTGGGCTTAGGACACTGCCCTGAGGAACTCCTGCAGCAACATCCTGGGGCTGAGAAGATTTGCCTCCCACAACCACAACCATCTTCCTTTGTGCTAAGTATCACTCCAGCCCATGGAAAGCTTTTCCTCTGATTCCCATTGACTTCAATTTTACTGGGGTGCCTTGATGCCACACCTGCGGAAGGAACATGGAGCAAAGAACAGTTAAATAATGCCCGAGGATCGCGGCCTACAGCACTTACCCCCGGGAGAGGAGCTGACAGGAGCGGACCTGCGGGAGGAACACGGACCAGGGAACAGTTGAATAATGCCCGAGGATCACGGCCTACAGCACTTACCTTCCGGGAGAGCAGCAGACAGGAGCAGACCTGCGGGAGGAACACGGAGCAGAGAGCAGTTAAATAAAGCCCGAGGATCGTGGCCTACAGCACCTACCTTCTGGGAGAGCAGCGGACAGGAGCTCAGGTGTAACTGAGTTTGAAAAGAAAGTGAACAGTGACATCACAGGAAAGTCGTAAGGTGATTGGTCCTTTTCCATGTTTAGGATGTGAGGAGGGATGATATACTAAATGAATCATCAAATGAGGTCATATGGGTTGAGCTCAGAAATAAAAAAAGCAGCAGCCACACTACTAGGAGTATACTATCGGCCCCCAAATAGTGAGAGGGAGATAGAAGAACAAATATGTAAGCAAATTTCTAAGTGCAAAAACAAGTAGGGCAATAACAGTTGGGGATTTCAACTACCCTAATATCAACCGAGATACAAAGAGTGTGAAGGGCACAGAGGGGACGAAATTCTTGAACTGCATTCAAGAGAGCTTTTTCAGCCAGCACGTAACAAGCCCAACGAGAGGGAGTGCAATTTCAGATTTAGTCTTCAGAAATGAAGCTGGGCAAGTGGATGAAATAACAGTGGGGGATGATTTTGGACATAGTGACCATTTAACAGTTAGTTTTAGCATAATCATGGAAAAGGACAAAGATAGAACAGGAGTAAAAGTTTTAAATTGGGGGAGGCAAATTTCATGGAACTGAGGTGATCTGGTGAAAGTGGACTGGATACAGATACTTAAAGGAAAATCAGTGGCAAACCAGTGGGAAGCATTCAAAAGCGAGATACGACAGGCACACTGCAGACAGATGCCCACAAAGGAAAAAGGTGGTACTGCCAAATGTTATCCCCTAGTTATCTAGAAACTTACAGGGTAAGATAAAGCAGAAAAGGAAAGCTTATGACAGTCACAAAAAACTGAATACTTTAGAACGCATAGAGGAGTACAGAAAGTACAGGGATGAAGTAAGAAAGGAAATTAGGAAAGCAAAGAGAGGACATGTAAAATTATTGGCAGGTAAAATCAAGGAAACCCCAAAGATGCTTTATCAGTACATTAAGAGCAAGAGAATAACTAAGGAAAGGGTAGGACCTATCAGAGATGTAAAAGGGAACTTATGCGTGGATGCAGAAGATGTGGGCAGGGTTCTGAATGAGTTTGTTGTTTCTGTCTTCACAAAGGAGAGGGATAATGCAGACATTGTAGTAAAAGAGGAGGAGTGTGAAATATTAGATACGATAAGCATAAAGAGAGAGGAAGTACTAGAGGGTCTGACATCCTTGAAAGTGGATAAATCACCAAGGCCGGATGAATTGTATCCCAGGTTGTTAAAGGAAGCCAGAGAGGAATTGGTGGATGCTCTGAGGATCATCTGTAAATCCTCACTAGATACAGGCGAGGTACCAGAGGATTGGAGGTCTGCGGAAGTTGTACCGTTGTTTAAAAAGGGTGTGAGGGATAGACCAAATGATTATAGGCCGGTCATTCTGACCTCAGTAGTGGGCAAATTATTCAAATCAATTCTGAGAGATAGAATAAACTGTCACTTAGAAAGGCATGGATTAATCAGGATAGTCTGCATGGATTTGTTAAGGGATGGTCGTGTCTTACCAACTTAATCAAATTTTTTGTGGCAGTAACAGGGAGGATTGATGATGTTAGTGCAGTGGATGTGGTCTACATGAATTTTAATAAGACATTTGACAAGGTCCAACATGGCAGACTGGTCAGAAAAATAAAAGCCTTTAAGATACAGAGGGGAATGTGGCAAGTTGGATCCAAAATTGGCTCAGTGACAGGAAACAAAGGGTAATGGTCGACGGATGTTTTTACGGATGGAAGGTGGTTTCCAGTGGTGTTCCAAAGGGCTCAGTGTTGGATCCCTTGCTGTTTGTGGTATATATTAATGATTTGGACTTAAATGTGGGAGGCATGATTGGGAAATTTGCTGATGACACAAAAATTGGCCATGTCATTGATGGTGAAGACAGTAGCTGTAGACTCCAGAATAATATCAATGATTTGGTGGAGTGGGCGGAAAAGTGGCAAATAGAATTCAATCTGGACAGTGTGAGGTAATGCATTTGGGGAGGGAAAACAAATCAAGGGAATACACAATAAACGGGAGGATATTGAGAGACCTTGGAGTGCATGTCCACAGGTCCCTGAAGGTGGCAGGACAGGTAGATAAAGTGGTGAAGAAGACATATACATTGCTTTCCTTTATTGGCTGAGGTATGGAATACAAAAGCAGGGATGTAATGCTGGAACTGTGTAAAATGCTGGTTTGGCCACACCTGTGCTATTGTGTATAGTTCTGGTCACTACATAGAAAAATAGAAATATTATGGCACAGAAAGAGGCCACTTGGCCCATCTTGTCTGTGCCAGCCAAAAATGTTCCACCCATTCTAAGCCCACCTTCCAGGATTTGGTCCGCAGCCCGACAGATTACGGCACTTGAGGTGCAAATCCAGACTTCTTTTAAATGAGTTGAGGGTTCCTGCCTCGACTATTCTTTCAGGCAGTTAGTTCCAGACCCCCACCACCCTCTGGGTGAAAACACTTTTCCTCATCTCCCCTCTAAACCTTCTACCAATCACTTTAATTTAATCACTAATCTGTTTACGGACAGGTGGTTGGAAAAACAGAGAAATTTGTTTCGAAAAAAAAAGATTAACTACCTGTTGGTAACATAAGACACAAAAACCCAACAGGTGCATTATTCGTTATGAACAAAAGAAGTTAAATATTGCGTTAGGTCAAAGGAAGTGGCTTATAAGGTCACCAGAAAAAATGGTAAGTCCGAGGATTGGGAGAAATTTAGAATTGAACACAGGAGGACCAAGAAACTGATAAAGGAAAAAGAGATTATGAATGCAAACTGGCTTGAAACATAAAGGCAGACTGTAAAAGCTTCTTTAGGGATGTGAAAAGGAAAATGAGCAAGGATGAATGTGGGTCCTGACAACATTTTGGCAAAGTACTGAAGACTTGTTCTCCAGAACTTGCCGCGCCCGTATCCAAGCTGTTCCAGTACAGCTGCAGCACTGGCACCTACCCAACAAAGTGGAAAATTGCCCAGGTATGTCCTGTACGCAAAAAGAAGGACAAATTCAATCCGGCCAATCGCCACCCCATTCGTCTACTCTTGATCATCAATATAAGTGATGGAAGGTGTCGTCAATGGTGTTATCAAGTGGCATTTGCTTAGCAATATCCTGCTCAATGACGCTCAGTTTGAGTTCTGCCAGGGCCACTCAGCTTCTGATCTCATTACAGCCTTGGTTCAAACATGGATCAACTACATGAACTCAAGAACTGAGGTGAGAGTGACTGCCCTTGACATCAAGGCAGCATTTGTCCGAGTCTGGTATCAAGAAGCCCTAGCAAAACAAGAGTCAATGGGAATCAGGGGAAAAAATCTCCACTGGGTGGAGTCTTACCTAGCGCAAAGGAAGATGGTTGTGATTGTTGGAGGTCAATCATCTCAGCTCCAGGGTATCACTGCAGGAGTTCCTCAGGGTAGTGTCCTAGGCTCAACCATCTTCAGCTGTTTCATCAATGACCTTCCCAACATCATCAGGTCAAAAGTGGGGATGTTCGCTGACATTTGCACAATGTTCAGCACCGTTCACAACTCCTCAGATACTGAAGCACGTGCAAGTGAGCATAGGAATAGGAGAATTCAGCAATTGAACACGTGGCTGGAGAACTGGTGTAAGAGGGAGGGCATCAGATTTCTAAGACATTGGAAGCAGTTCTGGGGCAGGTGGGACCTGTACAAGATGGACGGGTTGCATCTTAGCAGGAATGGGACGAATATCCTTGCAGGGAGATTTGCTAGTGCTGTTGGGGAGGGTTTAAACTAACATGTCAGGGGTGTGGGAACCAGGAGCAAGTATTAGAGAGGAATACCAAGGTGCACAGAATACTGGGGGAGATAGCACGAGAGTAGGGAATAGTACATTATTAGGTGGGGTCAGAGTAAGGGAGAAAGTAATAAAGTCTGAATCAGGGTTAATGTGCATGTATGTGAATGCACAGAGTGTGGTTAATAAGACTGGTGAGGTACAGGTGTTGATTGCCTTGTGGAAATTTGATGTTGTGGCCATAACAGAGACCGAGCTCAAAGGAGGGCAGGACTGGGTGTTAAATATTCCTGGATACAAGGTGTTCAGGAAAGATGGTCGCCCAAGACAAGGAAGTGTCCTGAAGTTCCCACATGGAACAGGAATTACAAGCTACAGGTCGCAGCTGCCCATCCATGATCGAAACAAAAAAACCCTTTCCCTTTTTGAATAATCTATTTAGTAGCCTGTTTAAACTATCAATTGCAATTACTACCTCTAGCCCTGCTCTGTGCTAATACTCTTATAACACTAAATGTAACACTACCTCAATTGCATATTTTTAATTTCCAGCACCAATTTGAACCAGTACCCTCTCTGCCACCATTCCTTTCCACTCTCCTTATATTACAAAGCTATTCTGATGAACAGTCACTATCAAGGGGTTGATGCTGTAACTGATGCTGAGATCTGCTCCTTCGGGTTTGAGAATGTATCAGAATGGAAGTGGGACAATATTAATCTGTTGCTTTCCATCTGTGAGTGAGAACTGAATAGATTTCCACTTAAACAAGGGAATATAAAATGAGAAAGGAATTGACTTCCCACATTATTCCATTTACAATCAATTAGAATTAAAATCATTTGGAATGATTTATCACCAATTGCAACTCTGTATCATTAATCTTCTCCAGCAAATGTTAACTTATCCTTAAAGCCATGTCTACACCATATATTAATTAAGCAGCTCCTGTCCAGCGTGCACGATGATAATCAGGGTGGGGGAACAGACCCTTCATCAGAAATAAAACCCGCATGATTATCCTCCCCTTAAAATCAATGCAATGAATCTCAGGCTGGTTCTGTAAAGGACGTGCAATCCTTCTTCATCACTTTTTTATTCCACCGTCCTCTTCAGGTGCTGTTTAACACCCAGATGGCAAAGAGTAAAATCTACTCCCAGGACTCAATGCAGAGAGCAGACTGTTCATCAAATAAATCACCCAGTAACATTATCGAGGGAACAATGTACTTTCAGTTACACAGCAAGGAGAATAAACTGAATATATAGAATTGTTGGATATGGAAACTTGCATAATGAAGACAATGTTTACAGTTAAATAACATTTACATCATGAAATAGAGGTATGGTTACTTACAAGGAACACTGACACCACCTAAGAGTCAGGAATGGAATTAACGTGGTTACAGTATTCATACCAGGGCAGAAAACTTACCAGGGACACCAATAACAGCGAGGGTGGGATAATAAATGTCCTGTATATCCAAAAGTGCCTTTCTGACCCAATGATCTATTGTATGAATCCGATTCATTCTTTCCATTTCTGCAGAACGTTGATCCCGGTTTGTGCTGGAGACCAAACTCTTACTGACTCTGTAACTGAGCAAAGACCCTTATGGAAGGCAGGAGAAATCTCCACTGACATAATTATGAGGCAAGGAGACTGACATTACTTACAGTGACTGAACAAAAAGATTCCGTTATTCTCTTTTACACAACACATTGCAAAATCATAAATTATATTTAGCCAGATATTGCACAATGGAAAGTGAATCTCCCCAGAGTCCAGGGAAGAACAGACTGAGTGAAATCCACAGTCTGACAGCATTGGGTGCAGTGAGAACAGATTTATTTACAGGTTTCCTGATATTTCTGTGATATAATGTGTTCTGTAATTTCAGAGGATTTCTATCCAATTCACAGGATGGACTTTAAACTCAGCCAGTGAGGCCAAGCCATGTGGTATAGCCCCCGAGAATATTCTTTACTCATCTCTGGGTCAAACATCATTCTACTTCCAAAGCCCTTAAATTTCTGTCACAATCCCAGACCCTAAAGATTGTGCAAACATGATCTGGAATCGCTCCAAGAAATACACAAACATTGTCCCTACACATAGTCATTTGTGGCCATGTAGCTGCTCTAAACATTGAAACATTCCTGAGGATTCCCAACAAGTATTGATTCCCATCCAGGGACCCATGTGATCAGATTCCAAGTGCCCCATCTCTATAAATGGTTATGTAATCATTGGTAATGGAATAAATATTTACATTTACATCGGACTTACTGGAGATGGTTGCACAATTCCTGGGAAGCCATCCACAATTACTAACTGTTCCAGAAAACCCCTGGAAAGAGTTAACTCTCTAGTATTTCTTATACTTATTCTCTCATTTCCAGAGGCAGAGTGCAAATAATTCTCATTTCCAGACAAAGACCGAATTGCTGAATATTAACCAGGGACCTCAATTGTGTGGAGAGACGAGAGCAACTGGGATGGTTGAACTGAGAACAGAGAATGGTTAGTGTAGATTTAACAGAGATGCTCAAAATCATGAGGGATTTTTGACAGAATAGAGAGGGAGAAACTGTTTCCACTGGCAGGAGGGTCAATAACCAGATGACACAGATTTAGAACAATTGGCAAAACAATCGAGGGAGGATATGAGGAGAAATTTGATGCAGTGATTTGAGGTGAGCTGGACTGCAGTATCTGAGAAAGAAAGACACAGATCTAATAGTAATTTTTCCAAAGGAAGTGGATATCTATCTAAAAGGTGAGACGAAGGGAAATGATCACTGGAGAGTGCCAATGTTGGTCAGTGAGCACAGGGGTGATAGGTGAACTGGACTAAATGCGAGTTAGGATAGGGGCAGCAGAGTTTTCAATGACCTCTAGTTTGCTCTACGTAAAATATGAAGACCAGCCAGGAGTGTGTTGGAATAGTCAAGTCCAGAGGTAACAAAAGCATGAATGAGGTTTTCAGCAGCAGATGACCTGAGACAGGAGCAAAGTCGAATGATGTTACAGAGGTGGAAATGGGCGGTCTCAGTGATGGTGCAAATATGTGGAAGGAAGTTTATCTCAGGGTCAAATATAACACCAAGTTTGCGATCAGACTGGTTCAGTTTCAGACTTTTGCCAGGGAGACGTATGGAGTTGATAACTAGGAAATGGAGTTTGGAGCGGGGACCAAAAACAATGTCTACAATCTTCCCAATATTTAATTGAAGGCTATTTCTGCTCATCCAGTACTGGATGTCAGATAAATAGTCTGATAATTGAACAACAGTGGAGGAGTTGAGAGAGGTGGTAGTGAGGTAGAGCAGGGTGTTATCAGCATAAATGTGAAAATGTAAGCTGTGCTTTCATGTGATGTCACTGAGCGGCAGCATGTAGACGAGATATAGGAGGGGCCCACGGAGAGATCCCTGGGGGACACAGAGGTAACAGTGCTGGAGCAGAGAGAAGACATTGCAAGTGAATCTCTGGCTACAATTATAAGGATGAATGAAACCAGGTGAGTGCAGTCCCATCCAGCTAGACACAATTGGAAAGGTGCTAGAGCAGGATGGTGTATCAACTGTACCAAAAACCACAGACAGGACAAGAAGGACGAGGAGGGAAAGTTTACATTTGTCACAGTCACATAGGAGGTCATTTGTGACTTTAACAAGTATTGTTTCGGTATTGTGGCAGGGGTGGAATCTGATTGGAGGGATCCAAACATGGAGCTCTGGGAAAGCTGGGCACAGATTAGGGAGGTGTCAACACAGTAAAGACTTTGGAGAGGAAAGGGAGGTTTGCAAAGATAGTGGGGTTAAGGGTTGTTCTTTGAGGAGAGGGTGAAGACGGTAGATTTAAAGGAGAGAGGGAAAGCACCTGATGAGAGACAATTATTAACAATATCGGTTGGCATGGGAACCAGGAGGGGAAGTTGAGTCGTCAGCAGTTTAGTGGTCGAAGAAGATGGAGGTGTATCTCATGACAAGATGAGCTCGGAGAGGGTAGGAGAGGAGATAGGAGAGAAACTAGAGGAAGATGTGAATTTGGGGCTTGGACAGGGGGAGCTTTAGAGGGAGTGTGACCTGGTGGGTGAGTGGAAGGGAGGGATGTGGCAGAGGGAGCTGATCAGCTGGTTTCATTCTTAGTGACAGAGAATTCCAAGAGTTCCTCACACTTATTGTTGGGGATGAGGGCGAAGGGGACAATGGAGAAGGGTTTAACAAGACTGTGGGCAGTAAAATAAAGAAGCTGGATGTTGTATTTGCATCCCAGGATCATCCTGGAATAGTGAGCAGTTTTAGCAGATGAGACTAGGACCCGATAGTGTTTTGTGTGGTCCAGCCAGATCTAGTGGTGGATGGTTAAACCAGTTGTCCACCATATCCTCTCAGGTCTGCGTCTCTTGAACTTAAATAAGCGGAGATGAGGATTGTACCAGGGAATGATTGGGTTAGAGAGAACATAGGAACAGGAGTAGGCCATTCAGCCCATCAAGCTTGCCCCGACATTCAATATGATCATGGCTGATAATCCGCTTGAGTGCCTTTTTCCCCAGTGGTGTGTGGAGCAGCGCCTGGAGTGGCTGTAAAGGCCAATTCTAGAGTGACAGGCTCTTCCACAGGTTTTAGTTTAGTTTAGTTTAGAGATACAGCACTGAAACAGGCCCTTCGGCCCACCGAGTCTGTGCCGACCATCAACCACCCATTTATACTAATCCCATATTCCTACCACATCCCCACCTGTCCCTATATTTCCCGACCACCTACCTATACTAGGGGCAATTTATAATGGCCAATTTACCTACCAACCTGCAAGTCTTTTGGCTTGTGGGAGGAAACCGGAGCACCCGGAGAAAACCCACACAGACACAGGGAGAACTTGCAAACTCCAGACAGGCAGTACCCAGAATTGAACCCGGGTCGCTGGAGCTGTGAGGCTGCAGTGCTAACCACTGCGCCACTGCGCCACGGTGCTGCAGAGAAATTTGTTTGTTGGGGCTGTTGTTACACAGTTGGCTCTCCCCTTGCGCTTTTGCCTTTTTCCTGCCAATTGCTAAGTCTCTTCGACTCGCCACACTTTAGTCCCGCCTTTATGGCTGCCCGCCAGCTCTGGCGAATGCTGGCAACTGACTCCCACGACATGTGATCAATGTCACAGGACTTCATGTCACGTTTGCAGACATCTTTAAAGCGGAGACATGGACGGCCGGTGGGTCTGATACCAGTGGCGAGCTCGCTGTACAATGTGTCTTTGGGGATCCTGCCATCTTCCATGCGGCTCACATGGCCAAGCCATCTCAAGCACCGCTGACCCAGTAGTGTGTATAAGCTGGGGATGTTGGCCGCCTCGAGGACCTGCCACCTGATGCTAAGGATTCTCCGGAGACAACGAAGATGGAATGAATTGAGACGTTGCCCTTGGCTGACATACGTTGTCAAGGCCTTGCTGCCATAGAGCAAGGTACTGAGGACACAGGCTTGATACACTCGGACTTTTGTGTTCCGTGTCAGTGTGCCATTTTCCCACACTCTCTTTGCCAGTCTGGACATAGCAGTGGAAGCCTTTCCCATGCGCTTGTTGATTTCTGCATCTAGAGACAGGTTACTGGTGATAGTTGAGCCGAGGTAGGTGAACTCTTGAACCACTTCCAGAGCGCGGTCGCCAATATTGATGGATGGAGCATTTCTGACGTCCTGTCCCATGATATTCGTTTTCTTGAGGCTGATGGTTAGGCCAAATTCGTTGCAGGCAGCCGCAAACCTGTCGATGAGACTCTGCAGGCACTCTTCAGTGTGAGATGTTAAAGCAGCATTCTCAGCAAAGAGGAGTTCCCTGATAAGGACTTTCCGTACTTTGGACTTCACTCTTAGACGGGCAAGGTTGAACAGCCTGCCACCTGATCTTGTGTAGAGGAAAATTCCTTCTTCAGAAGACATGAACGCATGTGAAAGCAGCAGGGAGAAGAAAATCCCAAAAAGTGTGGGTGCGAGAACACAGCCCTGTTTCATGCCACTCAGGATAGGAAAGGGGTCTGATGAGGTGCCGCCATGTTAAATTGTGCCTTTCATATTGTCATGGAATGAGGTGATGATACTTCGTAGCTTTGGTGGACATTTCTAGTAGTCTGAAGAGACCACGTCTGCTGACGAGGTCAAAGGCTTTGGTGAGATCAATGAAAGCAACGTAGAGGGGCATCTGTTGTTCGCGGCATTTCTCCTGTATCTGACGAAGGGAGAACAGCATGTCAACGGTCGATCGCTCTGCACGAAAGCCACACTGTGCCTCAGGGTAGACGCGCTCGGCCAGCTTCTGGAGCCTGTTTAAAGCGACTCGAGCAAAGACTTTCCCCACTATGCTGAGCAGGGAGATTCCACGGTAGTTGTTGCAGTCACCGCGGTCACCTTTGTTCTTACAGAGGGTGATGATATTGGCATCGCGCATGTCCTGAGGTACTGCTCCCTCGTCCCAGCACAGGCATAGCAGTTCATGTAGTGCTGAGAGTATAGCAGGCTTGGCACTCTTGATTATTTCAGGGTAATGCTGTCCTTCCCAGGGGCTTTTCCGCTGGCTAGAGAATCAATGGCATCACTGAGTTCCGATTTTGTTGGCTGTATGTCCAGCTCATCCATGACTGGTAGAGGCTGGGCTGCATTGAGGGCAGTCTCAGTGACAACATTCTCCCTGGAGGACAGTTCTAGGTAGTGCTCAACCCATTTGTTTGTGTTGGTCAGTGATTATGTCACCTGATTTAGATGTGACGGGGGCGATCTTCTTGATGGTAGGCCCAAAAGCTCTCTTAACGCCATCATACATTCCTCTGATGTTTCCGGTGTCTGAGGCCAGCTGAATATGACTGCATAGGTGTTGCCAGTAGTCATTTGCGCAGCGCCTGGCTGCTCTTTGTGCAGTGCTTCTGGGGCTGCTGTTAGTGCCGCGGATGTTATCTCTCTGGGTGCTTTAATGTAGTTCAACAGTGCAATGCACTTAGCGGCTATGACAGGTTCCAGCTCTTCATTATGAGATTGAAACCAGTCTGCATGTCTCTTCGCATGTTTGCCGTAGGCGGTCAAAGCTGACTCATAGATGGCGTCTCTGATGTGGGCCCACTTGGTCTCAGCATCCCCTGTGGGAGTGTTTTGAAGGGCTGTTACAAGTGAATTTAGAAATTTTTGTAACAGCTGTGGATGAGAAATTCTGCTCGTGTTGATGCGCGGGTGGCCCTTCTGCTTGGAATGATGCAACTTCTTTGGTATGAGTCTCACCTTTCTGCACACCAGGGAGTGGTCGGTGTTGCAGTCCGCACTGTGGAAGCTGTGTGTGATTTGAACACTGTTTAAGGAGGCTCGCCTTGTGACGATGAGGTCTAGCTGGTGCCAACGACGCGATCTTGGGTGCCTCCATGAAACCTGGTGACAGGGTTTAGTGTGAAAGAACGAGTTGGTGATGCAGAGGTTATGATAGGTACACAACTCAAGCAGTCTCTGCCCGTTCTCGTTCATCCTTCCAACGCCATTGCGCCCAAGGCAGGAGGGCCATGAGTCATGGTCGGCCCCAACCCTGGCATTAAAGTCCCCCAGCAGGAACAGGTGTTCGGTGTTGGGGATGCTGCTAATGATGTTATGGAGTTGCTCGGAGAACTGGTCTTTAGCTTCAGGTGGGGAGCAGAGTGTTGGAGCATAGATGCTGAGTAGGTGTACTGGACCAGAGGTGGTGAGCAGTCGGATGGACAGTATGCGTTCAGAGCCATTTGAGGGAGGCTCTATCATGCTGAGCAAGGAGTTTCTGATGGCGAAGCCCACTCCATGCTGTCTTGGTTCATCAGGATCCCTGCCCTGCCAGAAGAAGGTGTAGTCTTGCTCTGCTAGAGATCCACTCGCGGGGAGGCGTGTTCTCCTGAAGTGCTGCAATGTCTACATTGAGTCTACTGAGCTCGTTGTTAATGATGGCGGTCTTCCGAGTATTGTTGATTTGTGTAAGGTCTTCCGACAGGCCAGGACACATAGTTCTGACGTTCCAGCTTGCAAAGCGAAGGGCTGGTACCTTCTTTCCTTTTTTCATGTTGTTTGGTGCGGTGATGCAGTCCATCTTTCGGGCAATGACCCTGAGCTTCAAGCACCCATTGAAGCAGGTGGTCTGTGGCGGTACAGAACCTTATTGACCGGAGGCTGCCCGGTTTGAGGCGGGCGGTAGCTGTCCAGTGAGGTGCGATGACCTCTCCCACCGACAAAGGCAACCCGTGGCACCCAATCTCTACGCCAATTTAGCTGGACTTATAACCTGTAACTGCTGCCTTCCGTGTTGTTTCAGTCGCTGTGAGGCAACTATGGAGTGACCGCTCCATGGCGCATGCCTGGGCGAATGTATGGAGGTTGAGAGTTGCCCAAGCGTCAAAACCCCCCTCTCGGCCTTTCTGGTGGGGTCCAAAGGAGTGCAGAGCACGACGTTTGGCACCGGCATGGCTGCAGGAACTGCCGGAAACATGCCAAAGGTGACACATGACCGCCTACGGGGTTCCGCTCCGAATTTTCTGTTAGGGTTTACTCCCTCAGCCTTGGTCTCTCCCGAGACGCCCACAAGGCAGTGGGGTTGTTAGGGCCCTACACAGGTGTAGGATGAAGCCGGTGGGAGGAGGGGGTGCGAGGGGGAGGGGGTGTGAGGGGAAGATGGTGCGAGGGGGAAGTTGGGAAGGAGTTGTGAGGGGGGAGGAGGGTGCGGGGGGAGGGGTGAGCTGAGAGAGTGGAGCTGGGAAGGGGGAGGGGGAGGTGGAAGGGGTGGGGAAGGGGAAGTGGGGTGAGCTGTGAGAGTGGAGCTGGGAAGGGGGAGGGGGGGTGGAAGGGGGGGGAAGGGGAAGGGGGGAGAGCTGAGAGAGTGGAGCTGAGAAGGGGGAGGGGGTGGAAGGGGGGAAGGGGAAGGGGGGAAGTGGGGGGAAAGGAGGTGCAGGTAATAAGCCAGCTGCTCTTGGTGATGTTGGCTAAGGGAGGAATATCAGTCAGTGCACCAGGGAGCTCCCTTCTCTTCTTCGAACCATGCCACATGATCTTTACTTGCAAGTATGCAAGTAGAGCTGCCGGACGAAGCTGGCCAGGTTATTGTGCTTGAAATATTTTGGAAGCACTTCTTTCGCGAAATGTCCTTGGTCAAAAACATGGAAATTGTTCCCACTTGCGCTCCAGCAGATGAGATCATTGGTGTCAGGATCTACAATTAAAGTCCACAGTTTGGTGAGGAAGGCAGGCACATTACAGCCGTGTGCGTCCATCCAGAGCTGGAGACAGGCCGACAGAGCAGCTGTGGCCAGACATCTGCCTTTCAGCCCGGCCGGGGTGTGGGGAACTGACGATTTAACACGAGGAGAGGAAAGCCGCTGGCTGGACTCAGTACTCAAAAATCACTGCTTGTACCTCAGAACTTCTCAACTGCTCAATAAGGAACAGTAATGAACAAGAGATCTCTCAGGGGCTCACAAACAGCTTTCCTAATTCCCGAGTTCTCATGTCCCCATACTACTGGCCTCTCCTTGTGTGTCCACCTCACCCTGTGGACTAAACACATTAAATATACAACCATCACTACTTGGGCAATAACTAAGATGTGGGAGATGATCCTGACCCGGGGGGTATCTGTACGTTTGAACCCCAATTCCACAGATCCTCCCACCATGTGGTAACATCGATCTGTTCGATCTCTTCTTCCAGCACCTTAGCTTGTTGTTGTAATGTATAATACACCCTATGGACCTGCTGTTAACCCTCACGGATGCCTGTGAGGTATGTGGCCGCTGGTGGGATAGAGTATGAGAACTGTCTCAAGTAAATGTGTGAGGTTTTCTTTTGTGTTCTCAGTGACCTGCAGGGTGACAGCTTCCCTTTTATATATTTCCACCAGCTCCACCTTGCCAACCCTCGCTGCGACCTGGGGGTGTAGATATACCATGTGATTAGTTATTGGACAGGATCTGTCGTGTCCCTACTGATAGTCTCGTTGTGTCGTAGTCAGACAATATCTCCCTTTTCCCACATATGCAATGTGAGTCATGTGGTGGGGGAACCAGCACGAGGGAAGAACATACTCGACCTCATCCTCACCAATCTGTCTGCCGCAGATGCATCTGTCCATGACAGTATTGGTAGGAGTGACCACCGCACAGTCCTTGTGGAGACGAAGTCCCGCCTTCACATTGAGGATACCATCCATCGTGTTGTGTGGCACTATCACCGTGCTGAATGGGATAAATTTTGAAAAGATCTAGCAATGCAAAACTGGGCATCCATGAGGCGCTGTGGGCCATCAGCAGCAGCAGAATTGTACTCAACCAAAATCTGTAACCTCATGACCCAGCATATCCCCCACTCTACCATTAACATCAAGCCAGGAGACCAACCCTGGTTCAATGAAGAGAGCAGGAGGGCATGCCAGGAGCAGCACCAGGCATACCTCAAAATGAGGTGTCAACCTGGCGAAGCTACAACCCAGGACTACTTGCATGCCAAACTGCGCAAGCAGCATGCGATGGACAGAGCTACGCAATCCCATAACCAACGGATCAGATCTACGTTCTGCAGTCCTGCCACATCCAGCCGAGAATGGTGGTGGACAATTAAACAATGAACTGGAGGAGGTGGCTCCATAATTATCCTCATCCTCAATGATGGGGGAGCCCAGCACATCAGTGCAAAAGATAAGGCTGAAGCATTTGCAACAATCTTCAGCCAGAAGTGTTGAGTTGATGATCCATCTCGGCCTCCTCCTGAAATCCCCAGCATCACAGATGCCAGACTTCAGCCAATTCGATTCACTCCACATGATATCAAGAAACGACTGAAGGCACTGGATACTGCAAAAGCTATGGGCCCTGACAATATTCCGGCAATAGTACTGAAGACCTGTGTTCTAGAACTTGCCGTGCCCCTAGCCAAGCTGTTCCAGTACAGCTGCAACACTGGCATCTACCCTGCAATGTGGAAAATTGCCCAGGTATGTCCTGTACACAAAAAGCAGGACAAATCTAACCCGGCCAACTACCGCCCCATTAGCCTCCTCTCAATCATCAGTAAAGTGATGGAAGTTGTCATCAACAGTGCCATCAAGCGGCACTTGCTTCGCAACAACCTGCTCAGTGACGCTCAGTTTGGGTTCCGCCAGGGCCACTGAGCTCCTGACCTCATTACAGCCTTGGTTCAAACATGGACAAAAGAGCTGAACTCAAGAGGTGAGGTGAGAGTGACTGCCCTTGACATCAAGGCAGCATTTGACCGAGTATGGCATCAAGGAGCCCTCACAAAACTGAGGTCAATGGGAATCAGGGGGAAAACCCTCCGCTGGCTGGAGTCATACCTGGCACAAAGGAAGATGGTTGTGGTTGTTGGAGGTCAATCATCTGAGCTCCAGGACATCACTGCAGGAGTTCCTCAGGGTAGTGTCCTAGGCCCAACCATCTTCAGCTGCTTCATCAATGACCTTCCTCCAATCATAAGGTCAGAAGTGGGGATGTTCGCTGATGATTGCACAATGTTCAGCACCATTCGTGACTCCTCAGATACTGAAGCAGTCCGTGTAGAAATGCAGCAAGACCTGGACAATATCCAGGCTTGGACTGATAAGTGGCAAGTAACATTCGCGCCACACAAGTGCCAGGCAATGACCATCTCCAACAAGAGAGAATCTAACCATCTCCCCTTGACATTCAATGGCATTACCATCGCTGAATCCCCCACTATCAACATCCTAGGGGCTACAGTTGACCAGAAACTGAACTGGAGTGGCCATATAAATACCGTGGCTACAAGAGCAGGTCAGAAGCTAGGAATCCTGAGGCGAGTAACTCACCTCCTGACTCGCTAAAGGCTGTCCACCATCTACAAGGCACAAGTCAGGAGTGTGATGGAATACTCTCCACTTGCCTGGATGGGTGCAGCTCCAACAACACTCAAGAAGCTCGACACCATCCAGGACAAAGCAGCCCGCTTGATTGGCACCCCATCTACAAACATTCACTCCCTCCACCACTGACGCACAGTGGCAGCAGTGTGTACCATCTACAAGATGCACTGCAGCAATGCATCAAGGCTCCTTAGACAGCACCTTCCAAACCCGCGACCTCTAGAAGGACAAGGGCAGCAAATACATGGGAACACCACCACCTGCAAGTTCCCCTCCAAGTCACACACCATCTTGACTTGGAACCATATCGCCGTTCCTTCACTGTCGCTGGGTCAAAATCCTGTAACTCCCTTCCGAACAGCACTGTGGGTGTACCTACCCCACATGGACTGCAGCGGTTCAAGAAGGCAGCTCACCACCACCTTCTCGAGGGCAATTAGGGGATGGGCAATAAATGCTGGCCTGGCCAGCGACGCCCACAACCCATGAATGAATTTAAAAAAAGTTCTATTACTGCCCATATAGCTTCCATTGTACAATTAAATCCATTGCGTTAAATCCACATTTTGCGTCTTTGGTCATATATATATCGGGTGTGGGCACACTACAACAGAGACGCCTACACTACATCTGTCTAAAGTAGTACCTATCATTTCCCCCTCTATTTCTACTGCAATTAGCAGTATATCATGATATCTTATGTAATAATCTTCCCAAATAACCCCAATTTTTTTTTACTTCGAACAGTATCTTCCAGGGTATTGATTCTGGTATACCTGGGATTGTCAAGACCACACCTATCAATAGGCTGTTACTGACAACATATTTCTCATCAGCTTTATACACATGTGTTCAACCTCTGTGGTGTCAGGTCAAGTTGGATAAATGGGTATTGGACACCCACAGGGGAAGTTCACCCTCGTGGAATTGTCTCAAGCTCCCTCGAGTCTGCTCAAGCATCCAAGATCCATAAGTGCTGCAGACATCATTCCTAACTGCATCCTCCGAGATGTTCTGCCCTTCACCAATTAATTCATTAATAGTCCATGCATGACACTCAAGTCCCGCAATTAAATCCTCAGCTATCCGCGCCAGGTTTTGATCTGTACCAAGTTGTCCACTTTGGATCGTTTGTCCCCGTCTGAGGATTCCTTTAAGTTGGGCGCTTAGCATCCGGACTTTTGGTCCACAGAAGCCAAGTCAATGGAAATTACAACCGAGGTTCCTGAGTTAAACATCGATGCAGCATCATTTATTAGACTATGTTTCTGTCGGTACATTCCCTGAGCGAGGGGTGCCCGCCCCCCACAACTTGGCTGTCCCCCTGAATTAAACCAAGAGACCTGTGTTCTTATTTGTTTCACTAAAGCCTCATACAAGGTTTGGGTTTCCACCGGGCACCACTGAAGTAATTTAATGTCAGAAATGTTCAGGACACCAGGCTCAGGGTGGACAGGGTTTTACTCGTTTTTGACAACACTGGTCCATTCTCTGGCCCAGGGCTCAACACTGGGCAAGGGGGATCCGTTAATTGTGTCCTCGGTGTTGGTGTTCTGTTCGTTACATCAGTTGAAGCTGTTGTGGCAAGAAGTGGGGTCATGAACTGTGGTGACTTTAGGCAAATTTGCCACAGTTCATGTCGGCCACTTAGGTGGATCCCATTGTCCCCCAAACTTGGCTCAAAGGTTTTACCCTTACTCATGGGATCACATCTGATCATCAAACAGTCTGGTACAAACAGCCAACAAAACTCACCCATCCCGTCGTATTGTGTCTCATTGAGAACGATGAACGCCTGAGTCAGGTTCTGGAATTGGAAACAGGCCCAATCAGGGGCTGAAGGGTGTCATCCTTTGTGACATCAACAGTTACTTCCCCGATGTCACAGCAGAAGCAAGTTAGGCTAAACTGTAATTACTTTAATGCAAGAAGCCTTACAGGTAAAGCAGATGAACTCAGAGCATGGATCGGTACATGGGATTGTGATATTATAGCTATTACAGAAACGTGGTTGAGGGATGGGCAGGACTGGCAGCTCAATGTTCCGGTGTACCCATCCTTCCTGCATGACAGAGGTGGTGGTACGAGAGGAGGGGGAGTTGCACTATTGATTAGGGAGGACATCACGGCAGTACTTAGAGAGGATATTGCGGGGGGAATATCCAGCGAGGCCATGTGGGTAAAACTTAGAAATAAGAAAGGGGGTGATCACTTTGATGGGATTATAGTATAGGCCCCCCAATAGTCAGAGGAAAGTGGAGGAGCATATATGTCGAAGTCACAGATAGGTGTAGGAATTATAGGGTTGTAATAGTAGGTGATTTTAACTTCCCTAATATTGACTGGGACTGCCTTTGTGCTGAGGCATCAGATGGGGAAGAATTTGTTAAGTGTGTCCAGGATAATTTTCTGAAGCAGTATGTGGATGGCCCTACTAAAGAAGGAGCTACACTCGACCTCCTCTTAGGAAATGAGGATGGGCAGGTGGTTGATGTGTCAGTAGGGAGCACTTTGGTACCAGTGACCATAACTCTATTAGCTTCAAGATAGTTATGGAAAAGGATAGGACTGGTCCTCAGGTTGAAGTCCTAAATTGGGGGAAGGCTAATTTTGATGGCATCAGACAGGAACTCTCAAAAGTTGAATGGGAGAGGCTGTTTACAGGTTTAGGGATGCCTGGCAAGTGGGAGGCTGTTAAAAGTGAGATAGAAAGAGCTCAGGGCTGGCATGTTCCTGTTAGATGGAAGGGCAAGGCCGGCAAGTTGAGGGAACCTTGGTTGATGAGGGATATTGAGGGTCTGGTCAGGACAAAGAAGGAGGCATATGTCAGGTATAGGCAGCTGAGATCGAGCGAGTCCCTCGAGGAGTATTGGGGATGTAGGAGAACAATTCAGAAGGAAATTAGGAGGATGTAAAGGGGCCATGAGATTTCCCTGGCAGATAAGATGAAGGAGAATCCTAAAATATTCTGTAAGTATATGAAGAGTAAAAGTGTAACTAGGGAGAGAGTAGGTCCCCTGAAGGATCAGTGTGGCAATCTATGTGTGGAGCCACGGGAAATGAGCGAGGTCTGAAATGAATATTTCTTATGTTTATTTACCGTGGAGAAGGTCATGGAAGTTATTGAGGTCAAGGGAGGGAACACCGAATTCCTGGAACATATCAATATTACAAAGGAGGAGGTGTTGGAGGTCTTGAAACGCATTAAGGTGGATAAATCCCCAGCATGCTCTGGGAAGCAAGGGTGGAGATTGCTGGGGCCCTGGCAGAGATTTTTGTATCATCATTAGCCATGGGTGAGGTACTGGAATACTGGAGGATAGCTAATGTTGTGCCTTTATTTAAGAAGGGCAGCAGGGATAGGCCAGGAAACTACAGGCCGGTGAGCCTTACATCAGTGGTGGGAAACTTATTGGAAGGGATTCTGAGAGACAGGATTTATATGCATCTGGAAAGGCATGGTCTGATTAGGGATAGTCAGCCTGGCTTTGTGCATGGGAAATCATGTCTCATGAATTTGATTGAGTTTTTCGAGGAGGTGACCAAGGGGATTGATGAGGGCAGGGCGATGGACATTGTCTACATGGACTTTAGCAAGGCCTTTGACAAGGTCCCTCATGGTAGGCTGGTCCAGAAGGTTCAAACACATGGGATCCAGGGTGAGCTAGCAAATTGGTTACAAAATTGGCTTGGTAATAGGAGGCAGAGGGTGGTAGTGGAGGGTTGTTTTTCAGATTGGAGGCAGGTGACCAGTGGTGTGCCGCAGGGATCAGTGCCGGGCCCTCTGTTGTTTATCATATATATTAATGACCTGGATGTGAATGTAAGGGGCATGATTAGTAAGTTTGCAGATGACACCAAAATTGGTGGTATAGTGGACAGTGAAGAAGGTTGTCTAAGGTTACAATAGGATATAGATCGACTGGGAAAGTGGGCAAGGGAGTGGCAAATGGAATTTAACGCAGGCAAGTGTGAAGTGATGCATTTTGGGAAGTTTGAAAGTGGCAACACAGGTAGACAGGATGGTGAAGAAGGCGTATGGCATGCTTGCCTTCATCGGCCGAGGCATTGAGTACAAGAGTTGGGATGTCATGTTACAGTTGTACATAACGTTGGTTAGGACGCATTTGGAGTACTGTGTGTAGTTCTGGTCGCCGCACTACAGGAAAGATGTGATTAAGCTAGAGAGGTGCAGAAAAGATTCACAAGGATGTTGCCTGGTTTGGAGGGCTTGAGTTATAAAGAGAGATTGGATAGGCTGGGTCTGTTTTCCCTGAAGTGAAGGAGGCTGAGAGGGGATACGTTAGAGGTATATAAAATTATGAGAGGCATAGATAGGGTAGATAGCCAGAGTCTGTTTCCCATTGTAGGGGTGACTAAAACTAAGAAGGCATAGATTTAAGATGAGAGGGAGGAGGTTTAAAGGGGATCAAAGGGGTAAATTTTTGACACAAAGAATAGTGGGTATCTGGAATGAGCTGCCTGAGGAGGTGGTGGAGGCAGGAACAGTAGCGACATTTAAGAGGCATCTGGACAGGTACTTGAATGAGCAAGGCATAGAGGGATATGGAATTAATGCAGGCAGGTGGGATTAGTATATATAGGCATTATTTTCGGCATGGACGTGGTGGGCCGAAGGGCCTGTTTCTTTGCTGTATGACTCTATCTGCTGTATACTAAGTTCCAGGATATTTGAGTTCCCCCTTCCATTCTGTCATTGAGTACAATTCAGCTGTCACTTAGTGCGTTGAACCTTCGCTGATTCCCAGTTCCAGCAGCATCTGTATTGTGGGTAATATTCTGTAAGATATAATGGGGTTTCCTGTCATCACTGGGCGGCCATGATTAAATTCTGCAAAACAGAATCAATTAGTTACAGGTTTCAGCTGCGTCCAGTGTTTCCAGCGTCTCTTCCCTCTAATGTCGACACAGGCCAAGGTGTAGCTGGTCATCTTTACCTCCTAGGGTCCTATCCACCTCGGTACAAGGTGTACCTAGGTATACTGTCAGTGTAAATATTAGCCCGCTTTCCTTCTGCCATTGCTAAGGCCTCTCTTAGGGCTCTCAGTTCTGCTACCTGAGCTGAAAGGTCTCTTGATAACTTTCCACTGCCGACAACATGCCCCCCTTCGTTAACAACTGCCCAATTGGTACACGGGGTCCCATCCATGTATCTACGGGACCTGTCCACAAACAGGGTCATATCTACTTCTTTAATCTCCTCCTCCTTTAAGGTTCCAGGCGTCCCTTCCTCCATTCGAACAGAAACTGTGCTCCTCCCCTTCCTGCAGCATGCTCCCTGCTGGATTAACCCTGTTGTCATGGACTATCACGATCGCTCGATAACAGCACTGCTTCCCAGGGTGCCCATCTACTGTCAGATACTGTCTTAACTTTCCATATATTCAGTCATTCCACGATAGTTTGTCTTGTATGAAGAACTATCTTCCCTGTCATTATTTTAGGCTCGCAGACCTTCACTGCCCCTGATGCACAATCAATTGCTGCCACACAGCGGGGCATGCCGCTCACGATAGAGGAATGTTTCATTGAGAAATATCCTACCGGTCTCATGTGATCCCCGTTCTCTTGGGTTAATACCGTGCTATAGAAGTCGCCCTCGTTGTGGGCATACAGATGATATGGTTAGCCCATGCTGGGTAACCCTAGAGCTGGCACGCGCACGAGTGCCTGTTTTAACACAGTGTATGCTTGTTCCTGCTCCTCGCCCCATTCTATACTGTCCAGTGATGCCTTTCCCCTTTGGTCACATTCTGTCGGGGTGCTGCGATTCTTGCAAAATTCTCTACGAAGTTCCGACAATAGTTAAATAGGCCCAAACCTTCCTAACTCCTCTTACATCCACCGGTCTGGGCATTCTATTTATGGCCTCCTTCCAACTCGGGAGGAGCTCCCGCCTACCCTGGGTGACTCGGTACCCGACGTATTGGACCTCTTGTTGCCCCAATTGAGCTTTCTTCAGGCTTACCTTAAATCCCACCGTCTCCAGTAATTCCAAAATGTTCAGTAGAGCTCCTAATGCCCCAGGAGGTCTTTGAGGCAATCAAAAAGTCATCTATGTATTGGACTATGGTGCTACCCTCACCTATGTTTGCCTGACTCAAGGTGTTGCACATGACCCAGTGAAACATCGCAAGGCTATTGTGAAATCCCTGAGGTAATCACGCCCAGTTTTATTGTCAGTGCCCGACCGTGAATGTAAACTTGTCCTGGGATTCCTCATGCAACTGGATAGCCCAAAATCCGTTCACTTTGTCCAGTACATAGAAGACAGTATAATCTGACCCCAAGCCATTAAGTATAGTAACCGGACTAGCTACGATTGGATGTTGTCTGGGTGTTACTTCATTCAGGGCTGTGTAATCTATAGTCAGTCGGTAAGATCCATCAGGCTTCCCGACCGGCCAAACGGGGGAATTTGTGGAACAATGTGTCCTCCTCACTATTCCTCCACGTTCCAGGCTCTGCACTATTTCCCACACTACCTCCTCCATCTGATGGGGTATTGCTTCCTTAGGGAATGTTCTGGTCCTGGTATATAGACGGGTGCCATAATAACCCTTCCACTGTCATGTTTGTGCTTTGCCCAATCCCTTGCCGGCACAGTATTCCCCAGGGACCATGGCGTTCCCATGGATCTGGGTCAGCCTAGGTCATTGCCACCACATTGCAAGCGATCATAGGGGTTTTCCTCCCTTTGAGTGGATCCCACATCAGTATCTTATGGTCTCCTGGGTTAATCAGAGCCCCCAACTCTATTAAAAGGTCCATCCCTAGGATACTCCCTTCTGTGGTTTTACATACCCATATTTGGATGGAGATCATTAATCTGTCGACTTCTATGGGGATAGTTTCATTGTGTTTTTCTTCAATTCTCGTTTCCACCACCACCACCCCCCACCCCCCATCCCAGATAAAGTTACTATTTGTGTTGTTGCTGGTAAATCCAGGTCTGTGATTGATACAGACGCCTCAGTGTCAATTAACATCCTGCACTGCCGGCCCCCTAACAGCACGTCAACAAACATTCTGGGGTTCCCGGCCCTGGATGATCTGAGGGCCGATATTCCCTATGTGTTGTTTCTGGCCATATCCTGGAACAGTTGCCGGACCTGGTCAGCTGTCAGGTCCTGTTGCCTTGATCTGCTACTAGAGATCTGTCTGGGCCCTTGTTTAAGACGGGGCAGTTCCTGAAGCAACATCTGTTTCACACCTGGACTGAAAGGGATTTGTGTTATTTTCTCTGTTACTTCCTGTGTTTCTAAGTCTTTATCCTGTTTGTTTTTTAATATTCTTTTGCAGGGTTTGGTTTGTACTGTCACAGGGGCCAATTTGGGAACTACGAGAGGGGTTGCCATGGGAACTACCTCCGCTCCCTCCTATGGAAACGGGTGTTGTCCAAATTCAGCTTCTCCTCTGCCAGACCTCCCCAATCAACCATATCATTGGTGGGTTTATCGGAGGCTGGGAGCACCACCGCCACCAGGAATCTTCCCTCTTTTTTTGTTGTATGTGGGCGTTCAGTCAGCTGCAAATTGTAAATATAATGTGGTCACAATGACCCCTTTCTGTTCCCTCTCCTTCTTATGACGTATCCACCAATTTTTCAGCCTCTTGGGTACTTCCTCTGGATCCCACCCATCCTTCTGCATCTTTTTAATAATCTTTGTGTGTTGCTCTGCCATAAATTTGGTGAAAGAGCCCTCCAGACCCCAATCAAAAGGTATTTCCTTATTCATCTTTACTTCTGACATTTTGCCAGCTTCTGAACGTTGCCCAGCGTGGTCTATTCCTCTCCTGACCAACACGCCTTCACATTCAGTTTACTTACAGTGAGTGGTTCTGACCTCTGTGCGGCTTCGGATTTGTTGTCCTGCCAGCACAGTTCTGCCTCCTTTACCTGGAGCCTCCCATCCTGAGTCCTCCTTAGATTCTTTGGATATTCGACCAGACTGTGTAGGCTAACTGCCCTAAATATACTCACCCGCCTGCAGTGCCGCTCCGATGGTCCACTGCGAGTATCGTGCCGACTACGCCAAACTGTTGTGGGGCAATCATCACATAAGGAGACTCAGGTACAGTTTCAATCGATTTATTCAAGCGTATGCAGGGAGGGTATTACCTCAGAATACCCGAGGTGGTGTCTCTCCCTGCGTACCCTTGAATAAATCGATTGAACCTGTACCTGAGTCTCCTCGTGTGGTGATTGAGTTGTCCCACAACACATGACCTGTACACAAAAAGCAGGACAAATCCAACCCGGCCAATTACTGCCCCATCAGTCTACTCTCAATCATCAGTAAAGTGATGGAAGGTGTCGTCAACAGTGCTATCAAGCAGCACTTGATTAGCAATATCCTGCTCACTGATGCTCAGTTTAGGTTCCACCAGGGGCACTCAGCTCCTGACCTCATTATCGCCTTGGTTCAAACATAGATGAAAGAGCTGAACTCCAGAGGCGAGGTGAGAATGATTGTTCTTGAAACTAAAGCAGCATTTGACCGAGTGCGGCATCAAGGAGCCCAAGCAAAACAGGAGTCAATGGGAATCGGGGGAAAAACTTGCATTGGTTGGAGTCATACCAAGTGCAAAGGAAGATGGTTGTGTTTGTTGGAGGTCAATCATCTCAACTTCAGGACATCACTGCAGGAGTTCCTCAGGGTAGTGTCCTCGGCACAACCATCTTCCGTTGCTTCATCAATGACCTTCCTTCAATCATAAGGTCAGAAGTGGGGATGTTGGCTGATAATTGCACAATGTTCAGCACCATTCACGACTCCTCAGATACTGAAGCAGTCATGTAGAAATGCAGCAAGACCTGGGCAATATCCAGGCTTTGGCTGATAAGTAGAAAGTAACATTTGCACCACACGAGTGTCAGCAATAACAATGTCAAACAAGAAAGAATCTAACCATCTTCCCTTGACAATCAGTGGATTACGATCACTGAATCTCCCACTATCAATTTCCGAGGGATTACAATTGATCAGAAGCAGAACTAGAATAGCCACATAAATACCAAGACATGGTCATGGTTCTTAATGAATACTTTGCGTCTGGTTTCACAATACAGAGGGATGAAGCAGACATTGTTAATAAGGATGAGGAGTGTGAAGTATTGGATGGGATAAACAGAGTGAGGTTGGAAATATTTAGATGTTTAGCATCCTTTGAAGTAGATAAATCACCAGGCTCAGATGAAATGTAACTTAGGTTGCGAAGAGAAGGAAGGGAAGGAATAGTGAAGGCTCTGACAATCATTTTGCAATTGTCTCCAGCTACTGGCATAGTGCCAGAGTACTGGATGACTGCTAATGTTGTAACGTTGTTTCAAAATGGAGGAAGGGATAGTCCAGATAATTACAGGCCAGTCAGCCGAACCTTGGTGGTGGGCAAATTATCGGATAAATCTCTGAGAGGTAGAATAAATCATCATTTAGAAAGGTAGGGATTAATGAAGGACCATCAGTAAGGATTTGGTAAGGAAGGTCATGTTTGACTAGCATGATTAAATTTCTTGAGGAGGTAACAAGAAGGTTGATGAGGGTAACGCATTTGATGTCGTCTACATGGATTTTAACAAGGCTTTTAACAAGGTTCCACATGATGGACTGGTCAGAAAATTGAAAGCTTATGGGATCCAAGATAAAGTGGCAAGTTTGTTCCAAAGGTAGTTTAGTGATAGAAAGTAAAGGGTTATGGTCCATGGGTATTATTTTTACTGGAATGATTTTTTGCACTGGGGTTCCACAGGGCTCAATACTGGGTCCCTTGTTGCTCATGGTAGATGTCAATGATTTCGACTTATATGTCAGGGCATGATTAAGAAGTTTACAGATGATGCAAAAATTGTCTGTGTGATTAATGGCCGGAGAGAAAGCAGCGGAAGCAGAGTGGAGATTTAAAAAGCGCGCCAAATAATTGGAGGCTGGAGATAAAGGAATGGGAGCAGAACAGAAATTCGGAGACAAATCACAAATCAAAAAGTGATATCAGAGTGTTGTCACATTCAAGAGAGAGTGCGGGAGACAGAAAGCCAGCTGGGGTGAGTATATCGGTAAGCTTTTAATTTAATCTAAATTAATCCAATATTATATAAAACTTGATCAACTCATTAGCATAAAAACTAAAAACTAAGGCCGATTTTATAATTTATCATATGTAGAGAGAGAGAGACTAGCAGGGAGAGTATAGGTTCAAATTAGGAGCTTGGAAATTAAAAATATTCATTCGGGGTAGTGGAACAATAAGTGTTATAAAGAGAATCAACCCAGAGCAGGACTGGAGATATTAATTACAATTGACAGTTTAAACAGGGTATTAAATAGATTATTCAAAAAGGGAATCGAGGGTTTTTTTTAGATGAGGGATGAGTAGCTGCGACTTGTTGCTTGCAATTCCTGTTGATGTGGGAACTTCAGGACACTTCCTGTGTCTTGGGTGACCATGTGTGTATGAAGTTTCTCCAGCTGCTTCAACTTGAGCTCAGGATTTCCGAGCTTGTGGGGCAGCTGGAAACAGTGCAGAGCATCAGGGAGCAGAAGAGTTTCCTGGATTGTATGTTGCAGGAGCTGGTCACCCCACAGGCAGTAGGAGTTCACGATAGTAGGTGGGTGGCCATCCGGAAGAGTAGGAAGAGGAAGTGGAGGAGTCTTCAGGATGTGCGTTACTCACAAACCAGTACTCAGCTTTGCAGACTTCTGGGAGTGATAACACCTTGAAGGTGTGCAGTTCAGACCATGGCACCAATGGGCATGGGACTGTACAGGAGGGAGCAGTAAAGTGCAGAAATGCAGTTGTTATAGGTGATTCTATCGGCAGGGAGACAGATAGGCATCTCTGTTGCTGTTATCATGAGTCCCGCATGGTGTGTTGCCTCCCTGGTGCCAGGGTAAAGGACATCACAGAGAGGGTGCAGGATATTCTGTAGGGGGGTGGGAGTGAGCCAGCAGTTGTGGTACATGTTGGTACCAATGATAGAGCAAGGGCAGGTATTAAGGTCCCGGGGTCGGATTTTCAGGAACTAGGGCGGAAGTTCAAGAGTAGAACCTTGAGGGTAGTAACCTCTGGATTACTCCCAGTACTCTGTGCTAGCGAGAGTAGTAATAGGAAGATAGGGAGGATCAATGCGTGGTTTGAAGCATGATGCAGGAGGGAGGGCTTCCGATTCTTGGGGTAGTTGGACCTGTTCAAAAGGGATGGGTTGCACCTCACTGAGACTGGGACCAATATCCTCTTGGGGAGATTCACTAGTGTGGTTGGGTAGGGTTTAAACTAAATTGGTGAGGGATGGGCAGCAGCATATAGAAGTAGAATAGAGGAATAATGTGCATAATGTGAGAGTATTTGGCAGTACGAGAGAAGGGAATAGATCCATATTGGATGGGAGCAGACTGAGAAGGAGTACAAGGAATGCAAAGACAGGATTACAAATTTACAAAGTGTGGTGAATAAGGTTGGTGAGTTACAAGCACAAATAGCAGTATCAGAATATGATGTAGTGGCAATAATAGAAATATGGCTTAAAAATGGTGAGGACTGAATGCTTAATATACATGGACATAAAGCATTCAGGAAAGATAGAGAAGGGAAAAAGGGAGGCGGGATGGCAGTATTAATAAGGGAAGACATTACAGTGTTGAAAAGGGAGCAAGTCCTTGAGGGGGCAAGGACAGTATCCATTTGGTTATGGTTGAGAAGCAAAATGGGTATGATCATGTTACTGGGGTATTCTATCGGCCTCCAGACAGTGAAAGAAAGATAGAGGAGCAAATCTGCAGGGAAATCACAGAGATGTGCAAGAACTATAAAGTGTTTATGTTGGGGGACTTTAATGGTCCAAATATCTATCGGGATAATTATAAAGAGTCAGGAATTTCTGAAATGTGTTCAAGAGAACATCCTTGATCAGTATGTTCTCAGCCCAAATAGGAAGGAGGCATTGCTGGATCTTGTCCTGGGAGATGAGATGGGCCAAGTCTCTGTCAGGGAGCACTTCGGTAAGAGTGATCATCGTATCATAAGGTTTAGACTCGTAATGCAGAAAAGCAAGGAACAAGATAAGATAGAACGTCTATATTGAAAGAGGGCTAATTTCAATGCAATAAGAAAGGATCTAGCCAGGTTAAAATAGAACCAAAGACTGACAGGAAGAGCTGCGTCAGAACAATGGGTTCTCTTTTCGGAAGAGATGTTTCAGGTACAGGCTAGGAATATTCCAATAACAGTGAAAAGTAGGGGAACCAAGACTAGGGCTCCTTGGATGACGAGGAAGTTAGAGTTGATGATAAAACAAAAAAAGAGGACGTATGATGTATGCCAGGTGAATTCTTCAAATGAGAACCAAGCCATATACAATAAGTTGAGAGGGGTAGTGAAAAGGAAAATTAGACTGACAAAGAGAGAATATGAGAATAGAATGGCAGTCAACATAAAAGGAAACCCAAAAATCATCTACTGGCATGTAAATAGTAAGTAGGAAGGGGAGGATTGGGGCCTATTAGGGATAAAGAGGGTAATATGTGCTTAGAGATGCAGGGCAAGGCTAATATCGTTAATGAGTACTTTGTCTCGGTGTTCTCTAAGGAAGTGTAATTTAACAAAATATCAGTGGAAGAGGAGAGAGTAGAGGCAATGGATAGGGTAAAAATTGAGGGGCGGAGTTAGTAAAAATGCAGGCTATGCTGAGGATAGATAAGTCACCTGGTCCGGATGGCTTGCATTGTAGTTTGCTAAAGGAAGTGGGGATTGAGATAGCAAAAGGGTTTGCCATTATCTTCCAATCTTGCCGGGATACGGGAGAGGTGTCAGAGGATTGGCAAGTGGCAAATGTGACAACCTTATTCAAGAAAGGGTGCAAGGACAGTCCAAGCAAGTACAGGCCAGTTAGTTTAATGTCAGTGTTCGGTAAGGTTTGAGAAACAAAAATCAGGAAAAATATCAACTCACACTTGGAGAGGTTCAAGTTAATTAGGGGTAGCCAGCATGGATTTAGTTTAGTTTAGTTTAGAGATACAGCACTGAAACAGGCCCTTCGGCCTACCAAGTCTGTGCCGACCATCAACCACCCATTTTTACTAATCCTGCACTAATCCCACATTCCTCCCACATCCCCACATTTCCCTACCACCTACCTATACTCGAGGCAATTTATAATGGCCAATTAACCTATTAACCTGCAAGTCTTTGGCATGTGGGTGGAAACCGGAGCACCCGGAGGAAACCCACGCAGACACAGGGAGAACTTGCAAACTCCACACAGGCAGTACCCAGAATTGAACCCGGGTCGCTGGAGCTGTGAGGCTGCGGTGCTAACCACTGCGCCACTGTGCAAAGGCAAATCATGTTTGACTAATCGAGTTGAATTTTTTGATGAAGTAACAGAGAAGGTTGATGAAGGGAATGCAGTAGATGTTTTTTTGGATTTTAAGAAAGCATTTGTGAAGGTACCACATAAAAGGCTGGTGAACAAAATTGAGGCTCATGGAATAGGAGTGTCAGTGTCTAATTGGATTAAAAATTGGCTTAAGGACAGAAAAAATACGAGTCATAGTAAATTACTGTTTTTCAGACTGGAAGATGGTAGACAGCGGTGTTCCCCAAGGGTCAGTGCTGGGACCACTGCTTTTTAGCGACATATAAATCACTTGGATCTTGGAATACAGAGTAGAATTGAAAAATTTGCTGATGACACCAAACTTGGAGGTTTGGCAAACAGTGAGGATGATACGAACTGCGTGCAACAGGACATTGATACACCAGCAGAATGGGCAGAGAAGTGGCAGATGGAATTTATTATTGTCATGTGTGAGGTGATGCATTTTGGCAGAAAGAATAGGGAGAGGTAATATGTACTTAATGGCACAGTTCTAAAGAATGTGCAGGAACAGAGGGACCTGCATCGATCATTGAAGGTGGCAGGACATATTGAGAGATTGGTTTGTAAAGTTTATGGGATCTTGGGCTTCACAAATAGAGGCATTGAATATAAAAGCAGGGAGGTTATACTGAACCTTTATAAAGCTCTGGTTAGGCCCCAACTAGAGTACTGCATCCAGTTCTGGTCACCACACTTCAGGATGGATGTAATGGTTCTTGAGAGGATGCAGAGGAGATTTACCAGAATGGTTCCAGGGATGGAGAATTTTAGTTACAAGGTTAGGTTGGAAAAGCTGTGGTTGTTCTCCTCAGAAGAAAGATGATTGAGGGGAGATTTAATAGAAATGTACAAGATTCAGGCAGGCTGAGATAAGTTAGACAAGGAAAAACTGTTCCCATTAACTAATGGTACAAGCATTAGGGGGTACAGATTGAAGCTTTTGGGCAGGAGATGCAGGGGGAATATGAGAAAGAACCTTTTTATACAATGGGTGTTATGACCAGGTTTGAAAGGGGTCTAGGGGTCCCTTTCAGTCTTGCCTGGTTTAACCGTAACAGGGTTTAATTTTAAAAACACCATGTTTTTAGCTTCCCCTCAGTGAATTCATGTTCACTACTTTCCAATTGAAAGGCAAAGAAATCAATCAGGCAGGTTTTCTTAGATTTAAACAAGAAAGATGGAAGTTTATTAATCTTAAACTCTAATTTGGTTAACGACTACAAATATGTGACACAACCATGCAAGCATGCAAACGCAATAAACACACATGCCGAAAGAAACATGAAAAAGTAGAAAGAATAAAGAGGAAAAGTTTGAGGCAGTAGCTGCATTTCTATTTATGGTCCTTTGAGGTCAATGGAGAGTCTTTGGTTGCTGGTAAAGTCTTGCTGTTTCGTTGGGACCCAGTGCACTCTTTAAAATCTGTTTTGATGGAGGAGTCTTTTCTCTCTTGGGGTTTAGGTGATGCCAGTGAACCCGGAGATTAGTGAGAGAGAGAGAGAGAGAGAGAGAAAGAGGCTCTCTTCTTCCAAGTTCAGATGAAATCTGCAATCTGACCCAAGCTATCCTGTGAGCAGTTTAAAACCAGACCTGAGCCAGCAGGTTAGTCATGTGAGTCGCTGTTTTAACAAACTCCTGTGTTTGGGGATTCCAAAGCTCTTGGTGGGGGGTTGTAATGCTCTCTCTTACACCCACAAGATATGGATCACCATTGGACAATTCAATCTCTGTTAATTGAATCAGTGAGCAATTCCCATTGCCTTTTCCCAGGCGACTGTCTCTTAGGATGCAAATTTCTTTCCAGCCACTGCTGATCTCTTTAAACAAGTCATCTCTCCATTCCAGCAACAGTTTAAAATTAATGTTCATGTGATGAAATTAATATGCCTCATTCTTGGCAGGTGGGGGTCTTCATGACATGGGTGATAATGACCCAAAATCACTGCCCATAAGGGTGGTGGAAGCGGAGACAATCAATCAAAAAGGGAATTGGATGGCCACTTGAAGGAAATATCTTGCAGGACAACGGGGATTGAGTGGGGGAAAGGGACAGCTCCTGGAAAGTTGTCATGGACTCTATGGGCCGAATGGCCTCCTTCTGTGCCGTAAATGACTCTATGACTCTGATGATGAGGGTGAAAACTGTAAACCACAGGAAGACATCATTGGACTGGTCAGGCAGGCAGAAAAGTAGAAAATGGAATTCAATCCAGGGAAGTGTGAGGTGATGTATTTGGGGAGGACAAACAAAGCAAATAAATACACAATAAATGTCAGAAAACTGAGAATTGTAGACGAACAGAGGGAACTTGGAGTGTAGGCCTACAGATCCCGGAAGGTAGCAGGACTGGTAGATAAGGTGGTTAAGAGGACATACGGGATACTTTTCTTGCTGGGCCGAAACACAGAACATAAGATCGGGAATATTATGCTAGAAGTGTATAAAACGCTAGTCAGATTGCAGCTATAATACTACATAATGTTCTGGTCACTGCATTACAGGAAGGATGTGGTTGCACTAAAGAGTGCACAGAGGAGATCTATGGGAATGCTGCAAGAAATGGAGAATATTAGCTATGAGGAAAGATTGAATAGACTGGGGTTCTTGTTTTTGGAACAGAGGAAGCTGATTTAATTGAGATGCTTATTTTATTCTATTTATTTATTTTATTTAGAGATACAGCACTGAAACGGGCCCTTCAGCCCACCAAGTCTGTGCCGACCATCAACCACCCATTTATACTAATCCCACATTAATCCCATATTCCTACCACATCCCCACCTTCCCTCAAATCCCCTACCACTTACCTATACTAGGGGCAATTCATAATGGCCAATTTACCTATCAACCTGCAAGTCTTTAGCTGTGGGACGAAACCGGAGCACCCAGCAGAAACCCAAGGGGTCACTGGGAGAACTTGCAAACTCCGCACAGGCAGTACCCAGAATTAAACCCGGGTTGCTGGAGCTGTGGTGCTAACCACTGCACCACTGTGCCACCCCATGTATAGAAAGTTAAGCTGGGAATATAGATTTAATAGAAAGGTCCTATTTTCCTTAGCAGAGAGGTCAATAATCAGAGCCTAGATTTAAATTAACTGGCAGAAGGATTGGAGAGGAGTTTAGGAGAATTTTTTTCACCCAGAGGGCCGTGAGGGTCTGGTCCTGTCTCCTGAAAAGGCTGGTCGATGCAGAAACCCTCATTTCAATAAAAAAAAAGACACTTGGATCTGGACTTGAAATGCTGTAACCTACAGGGCTATGGACCAAGAGCTTCAAAGTGGGATTAGGCCGGGGGGGAGGAAGTGCATAGTGGTAATGTCACTAGACTAGTAACCCAGAGCCCCAGGCTAATGCTCTGAGGACACGGGTTGGAATCCCACCGTGGCAGATAGTGGAATTTGAATTCAATTAATAAATCTTTAATTAAAAAGCTCGTCCAGTAGTGACCATGAAACCATTGCCCATCTTGTTCATTAATGTCCTTCAGGGAAGGAAATTTGCCGTCTTTACCTGGTCTGGCCTACATGTGACTTCAGACCATAGCAATGTTGTTGACTCTTAAATGCCCTTGAAATGGCCTAGCAAGCTACTCAGTTGTATCAAATTGCTACAAATTCTGAGAAAAGAAATGAAATCGGACAGACCACCTGGCATCGACCTAGGCACCGGCGGCAAACCCAGCCCTGTTGACCCTGTAAAGTCCCACAGACTAGTCAAGCAACAACTTGACATCGTCATACTCATGGAATCATACCTTGCAGACAATGTCTCAGACACCACCAGCACCATTCCTGCTGGTGGGACAGGATATACCCACCAGAGGTGGCAGAACAGTGTTATATATTTGGGAGTTGCCCTGGGACTCAACATTGACGACGGAGGACATGAAGTCTCATGGCATCAAGTCAAACATGGGCAAGAAAACCTCCTGCTGATTACTACCTACCGCACCACTGCACGCCCCCCCCCGCCCCCCACCGCCCTTCCCCTCAGTTGATGAATCAGTGCTTCTCCATGTTGAACTCCAATTGGAAGAAGCACTAAGGGTAGTAAGGGCACAAAATGTTCTCCGGGTGGCAGACTTCAATGTCCACCACCAAGAGTGGCTCGATAGCTCTACTACTGTCCGAGCTGGTCTAAAGGGCATAGCTGCTAGACTGGATCTTTGACAGGTGATGAGGGATCCAACACAAGGTAAAAACCTACTTGACCTCATCCTCATCAATCTACCTGTCACAGATATATCTGTCCATGGCAGTATTGGAAGAAGTGGCCACTGCCAGTCATTGTGGAGACAAAATCCTGTCTCCACCATTGTGTTGTGTGACACTCCCACCGTGCTAAATGGGATAAATTTCAAACTGATCTAGCAACTCAAAACTGGGCGTCCATGAGGCATTGTGGGCCCTCAGCTGCAGCAAAATTGTATTCAACTACAATCCGTAACCTCCTGGCCCGTCATATCCCCCACTCTACCATTACTTACCTTCCGGGAGAGCAGCAGACAGGAGTCCAGGCATGCCTGAGTTTGAAAAAAGTGAACAGTGACATCACAGGACAGCTGTCAGGTGATTGGTTGGTGAATGGTTGGTGAATAACTGCTATTAGGGATTATCTGCAAATAGCAGCGTTCGGACACGACTGCTAGGGTGTGCGTGCAAATAGCTACAAGTTCGAGAAAAAAATTAAATTTATGTAACTACCTTCTCAGCAATTAAGACACACATGCAGAAGGGAGAAGTTGGTGAGTCTACTGTTCTGTTTTATTTTGAACCAGTAAGGTTTATTACTGAGGTTATTATTACTATTGGTAGTATTTTAGATTGGTCGGGTTTATTAATAGTGGTAAGGTGGATTAGTTTTGGTAAGTGGACATCACAGGGAAACAGGTAGGTGATTGGCTGGATGAAACATCGAGCTACAAACAGCGTGAAAAGGGAGAGAGAGAGGCAAGGCACAGGGGCTAGTCGGTGAGTTTTCTGATAGGTATTTTCTTTATTTTCTTTTCACTGCTGATTTTTATTATTTTTCTAACATTTAAGTTTATCAACTAAATCTATTGTCTTGGATCCCTGCACAGGTCAAATGCAGGTCACCTACATTGCTCAATAATTAGTGACAATTTCACTAAGTGGATCGAGACATTCCCATGCATAACTAACACACCGCTCACTGCAGCACACTTAATACTGAGTGAGGTGATCTAGCAGAATAGGGACACAGCTAAACACAGGAAAGCGAACAAGTCAGAGGGAAGACAGCGGAAGTAAGTTTCAAGGGAGTAAGACCAGGAGGGAAGGCCTCTACTTTAATGCCAGGAGTATTGCAGGTAAAACGGATGAGTTAATGGCAATGATTGACAAGTGGAATTGTGATATAGTAGCCATCATGGAGACATGGTTGAGGGAGGGGCAGGATTGGCAGCTCAATATCCCAGGATATAGAATCTTCAGGCGAGACAGAGGAGGGGGTAAAAGAGGAGGGGGCATTGCAATATTAGTTAAGGAGTCAGTTACTGCAGTAAGGAGAGATGATTTCTTGGAGGGGGCATCAAATGAAGCTTTATGGGTAGAGTTTAGGAATAAAAAATGGACAGCCACATTGCTAGGTGTTTATTATAGACCCCCAGATAGTCAGCGGGAAATTGAGGAGCAAATATGTGCGCAGTTCGCAAAGGTGTGTAAAAATAATAGGGTAATTATATTAGGTGATTTCAACTTTCCCAACATTATTAGGGACAGTCATCATGTTAAGGGCTTAGATGGAGTGGAGTTCTTAAAATGTATACAGGAGAACTTTTTCGCTCAATATGTAAAGGATCCAACAAGGGCGGGTGCAGTGCTGGACCTAATTCTGGGGCCAGGTGGTTGATGTGTTGGTGGGGGAATATTTTGGTGATAGCGACCACAACATGGTACAATTTAAGCTTGTGATGGAGAAAGAAATAGACAAGTTGCAAAAAAAGGTTTTGGATTGGGGGAGAGCAAATTTTAGCAAAATAAGGCAGGATCTGGCCAAGGTAGACTGGAAAGAGTTACTTGTTGGGAAATCTACAGAAGAGCAGTGGGGGGCATTCAAAAAGGAAATGGGGAGGGTACAGGCCCTACATGTTCCCTCGAGGGAACATTGCTTTCACTGCAGCAGCTTATTCGGGAGCAGAGAGTGCGAGCCAGTGAGCAGCTGGGAAGGTCAGTTTCAGCTTAAACTTAACTCCCTTTTCATTTCGGCGGACCAAGGGGCTGCTGGGTAAGTAAAACCCTATATATTTGGGCCTTTTCTGAACCCGAAAAACTACACTGGTAGTGTCTCCCACCCGCCCTCCTCCTCGAATCAAAAAAAAAAGGACTCGGTGGTGTGTAGATAAGGTAAGGCTTTTTCTACTTTTTTTTTATCGTGTGATTGGTAAAAACTTTTCGTTCCTTTTTCATTTTTTCTAAGTTTCAGACGAAGTTAAGCTTAAGATTGAAAATAGCAGGAGATCTCAGACCCGTGTTATGCTCCTCTTGCTCAATGTGGGAGCTCAGGGACACGGCTGATGTCCCTGACTCCTTCATGTGCAGGAAGTGTGTCCAGCTGCAGCTCTTGTTAGACCGCATGATGGCTCTGGAGCTGCGGATGGACTCACTGTGGAGCATCCGCGATGCTGAGGAGGTCGTGGATAGCACGTTTAGTGAATTGGTCACACCGCAGATTAGGATTGCTGAGGGAGAAAGGGAATGGGCGACCAAAAGGCAGAGAAAGAGTAGGAAGGCAGCGCAGGTGTCTCCTGCAGTCATCTCCCTCCACAACAGGTATACCGTTTTGGATACTGTTGAGGGGGATGGCTCACCAGGGGAAGGCAGCAGTAGCCAGGTTCATGGCACCATGGCTGGCTCTGCTGTACAGAAGGGCAGCAAAAAGAGTGGAAGGGCTATAGTCATAGGGGATTCGATTGTAAGGGGAGTAGATAGGCGGTTCTGTGGTCGAAAACGAGACTCCCGAATGGTATGTTGCCCCCCAGGTGCACGGGTCAGGGATGTCTCAGATCGGCTGCAGAACATTCTGAAGGGGGAGGGTGAACAGCCAGACGTTGTTGGGCACATAGGCACCAATGATATAGGTAAAAAACGGGATGAGGTCCTACAAGCAGAATTTAGGGAGTTAGGAGCCAAGTTAAAAAGTAGGACCTCAGAGGTAGTAATCTCAGGATTGGTACCAGTGCCACGTGATAGTCAGAGTAGAAATGAAAGAAGAGTCAGGATGAATGCGTGGCTTGAGAGATGGTGCAGGAGGGAGGGGTTCAGATTTCTGGGACATTGGGACCGGTTCTGGGGGAGGTGGGACTATTACAAATTGGACGGTCTACACCTGGGCCGGACTGGAACCAATGACCTTGGGGGTGCTTTTGCTAACGCTGTTGGGGAGGGTTTAAACTAATGTGGCAGGGGGTTGGGAACAAAATGAGGAGGTCAGTGGACAGTAAGGAGGTAGTAACTAAAGCCTGTAAGGAACTAGATAATGAAGTCAGCGTGACAAAGGAAAAGAGCAGGCAGGGAGCAGATGATGAAAGCAAAGGGACTGGTGGTCTGAGGTGCATTTGTTTTAATGCAAGAAGTGTAGTAGGTAAGGCAGATGAACTTAGGGCTTGGATTAGTACCTGGGAGTATGATGTTAATGCTATTACTGAGACTTGGTTAAGGGAAGGGCAGAATTGGCAACTAAATATCCCAGGATATCGATGCTTCAGGCGGGATAGAGAGGGAGGTAAAAGGGGTGGAGGAGTTGCATTACTGGTCAAAGAGGATATCACAGCTGTGCTGAAGGAAGGCACTATGGAGGACTCGAGCTGTGAGGCAATATGGGCAGAACTCAGAAATAGGAAGGGTGCGGTAACAATGTTGGGGCTGCACTGCAGGCCTCCCAACAGCGAGCATGAGATAGAGGTACAAATATGTAAACAGATTATGGAAAGATGTAGGAGCAACAGGATGGTGGTGATAGGAGATTTTAATTTTCCCAACATTGACTGGGATTCTCTTAGTGTTAGAGGTCTAGATGGAGCAGAATTTATAAGGAGCATCCAGGAGGGTTTTCTCGAGCAGTATGTAAATAGTCCAACTCAGGAAGGGGCCATACTGGACCTGGTGTTGGGGAATGAGCCCGGCCAGGTGGTTGAAGTTTCAGCAGGGGACTACTTTGGGAATAGTGATCACAATTCCGTAAGTTTTAGAATACTCATGGACAAAGACGAGAGTGGTCCTCAAGGAAGAGTGCTAAATTGGGGGAAGGCCAACTATACCAAAATTCGGCAGGAGCTGGGGAATGTAGATTGGGAGCAGCTGTTTGAAGGTAAATCCACATTTGATATGTGGGAGGCTTTTAAAGAGAGGTTGATTAGCGTGCAGGAGAGACATGTTCCTGTGAAAATGAGGGGTAGAAATGGCAAGACTAGGGAACCATGGATGACAGGTGAAATTGTGAGACTAGCTAAGAGGAAAAAGGAAGCACATATAAGATCTAGGCAGCTGAAGAAAGACGAAGCTTTGGAAGAATATCGGGAATGTAGGACCAATCTGAAACGAGGAATTAAGAGGGCTAAAAGGGGTCATGAAATATCTTTAGCAAACAGGGTTAAGGAAAATCCCAAAGCCTTTTATTCATTTATAAGGAGCAAGAGGGTAACGAGAGAAAGGATTGGCCCACTCAAGGACAAGGGAGGAAAGTTATGCGTGGAGTCAGAGAAAATGGGTGAGATTCTAAACGAGTACTTTGCATCGGTATTCACCGAGGAGAGGGACATGACGGATGTTGAGGTTAGGGACAGATGTTTGATTACTCGAGGTCAAGTCGACAAAAGGAGGGAGGAAGTGTTGGGTATTCTAAAAGGCATTAAGGTGGACAAGTCCTCAGGGCTGGATGGGATCTATCCCAGGTTACTGTGGGAAGCGAGAGAGGAAATAGCTGGGGCCTTAACAGATATCTTTGCAGCATCCTTAAACGCGGGTGAGGTCCCGGAGGACTGGAGAATTGCTAATGTTGTCCCCTTGTTTAAGACGGGTAGCAGGGATAATTCAGGTAATTATAGACCGGTGAGCCTGACGTCAGTGGTAGGGAAGCTGCTGGAGAAGTTACTGAGGGATAGGATCTATTCCCATTTGGAAGAAAATGGGCTTATCAGTGATAGGCAACATGGTTTTGTGCAGGGAAGGTCATGTCTTACCAACTTAATAGAATTCTCTGAGGAAGTGACAAAGTTGATTGATGAGGGAAGGGCTGTAGATGTCATATACATGGACTTCAGTAAGGCGTTTGATAAGGTTCCCCATGGTAGGCTGATGGAGAAAGTGAAGTCGCATGGGATCCAGGGTGTACTAGCTAGATGGATAAAGAACTGGCTGGGCAACAGGAGACAGAGAGTAGCAGTGGAAAGGAGTTTCTCAAAATGGAGACGTGTGACCAGTGGTGTTCCACAGGGATCCGTGCTGGGACCACTGTTGTTTGTGATATACATAAATGATTTGGAGGAAAGTTTAGGTGGTCTGATTAGCAAGTTTGCAGACGACACTAAGATTGGTGGAGTAGCAGATAGTGAAGGGGACTGTCAGAGAATACAGCAGAATATAGATAGATTGGAGAGTTGGGCAGAGAAATGGCAGATGGAGTTCAATCAGGGTAAATGCGAGGTGATACATTTTGGAAGATCCAATTCAAGAGTGAACTATACAGTAAATGGAAAAGTCCTGGGGAAAATTGATGCACAGAGAGATTTGGGTGTTCAGGTCTATTGTTCCCTGAAGGTGGCAACGCAGGTCAATAGAGTGGTCAAGAAGGCATACGGCATGCTTTCCTTCATCGGACGGGGTAAGGAGTACAAGAGTTGGTAGGTCATGTTACAGTTGTATAAGACGTTGGTTCGGCCACATTTGGAATACTGCGTGCAGTTCTGGTCGCCACATTACCAAAAGGATGTGGATGCTTTGGAGAGGGTGCAGAGGAGGTTCACCAGGATGTTGCCTGGTATGGAGGGCGCTAGCTATGAAGAGACGTTGAGTAGATTAGGATTATTTTCATTAGAAAGGCGGAGGTTGAGGGGGGACCTGATTGAGGTGTACAAAATCATGAGAGGTATAGACAGGGTGGATAGCAAGAAGCTTTTTCCCAGAGTGGGGGATTCAAATACTAGGGGTCACGAGTTGAAAGTGAGAGGGGAAAAGTTTAGGGGGGATATGCGTGGAAAGTTCTTTACGCAGAGGGTGGTGGGTGCCTGGAACGCATTGCCAGCAGAGGTGGAAGATGCGAACACGATAGCGTCTTTTAAGATGTATCTAGACAGATACATGAATGGGCAGGAAGCAAAGAGATACAGACCCTTAGAAAATAGGCGACATGTTTAGGTCGAGGATCTGGATCGGCGCAGGCTTGGAGGGCCGAAGGGCCTGTTCCTGTGCTGTAATTTTCTTTGTTCTTTTGTTTGAGGGTAATAGGTAGGAGCAACAAGCCCAGAGAACCGTGGATAACCAGAAACATTCAGGGTACACGAATATATGCTATGAAACTGTACCGGTTCCACTGATTTCACAAGTATGGCATTTCCTCAGGGGCTATTTGATAATGATTATGTTAACAGGGTTTAAGTAGTGCTTGAATAAGGACAGAATTGGTTCTCTTAATATACCACTGGGATGTATTGGGAGGCAGAGAGAAAGAGTTAATATTCTCTCCCACTTTTGCCAGAAAGGGCCCATTATGGATTGGAGGCAGGAGGAGCTGATGATGGGGCTACATGGAACATATTAGATATAGAAAATCAATATTATGATCAAGGCAAATTAAAGGATTACTTTTAAGTGTGAGTGAGAAGTTTAAAAGTCTCAGCTGAACAGTTAAATGTTTGGGTTGTTGAATCATAAATAAGAAATCACTCAGTGATTTCTTCATCCTCAGGGTGGGACTGTAAGATCACCTAGTTTTGTATAAATACATATGTGGGATTTGGATTTGTTTTAATCTGATTAAACTTGTTGATTTCTTTTCACTTTTCGACAGCTTGTAGATTTGTACTGCAACTAGAAATAATGAAAAAGGTTAATGTTGTTCATTGTCAGGATGCTTTACAGTCTAATGTGTCAGGGCACAATTTAGCTGATGCTGTTGGATATTTTTGCCAAAACTGTAGAATGTGTGATTCGTGTTTCTTTATTGCTTTATGTAGACACATTGTGAAACGGGATCACCAGGGCAGTCTTGAGACAGGATGTGAAACAACAGGAGAGGATGAGAAACACGTTTCTACTCATGTAGTAGGAAATACCTCATTTCTGGATGTCTTTTTCACAATAAGACTTGTCATGCCATAATGAATCAGCAATAAATAGTTTTGTGAGCAGCAGCCTATCAGAATCTTCAGCTTTTACTGTCATGTCCAGAATTTAAGGATAAGGGACCATTCTTACAAATAAAATAGGAAATGCAGGAGGATTTGTTGTAACAAAAGTTTATTAAGTATGTGAAACAGATTGCAGACATGACTGGTATAACAAGAAAAATCAATATGTTTCAATAAGGAACTAAACAGTTGCTTGTGAGCAAATGGGATTTGAGGCAATTGGAAATGTAGCAACAGAATACTGTGGATGTGTGGACTAGATATATTGAAGGTTGTCTCCTTCCATAACCAGTTACCGTGTGACTATGTTGTTGTGTTACATAACTGCCATATTGAAGACAGTCATTAAGTGTGATTTGGTTCCTGATGCCAGGGACTGGGACTTTGCCCTTTCCAGACCGGGGGATATAATTCATACCTTGGTTACTGTGACTATTAACTCCACCTGTCACCTACTGGTGAAAAATAGCTGACAGTCTGTCTCTGGCTCAAAAATGCCCATAAACTTGTCCAGAGCCAGTGCCACCAGTAATGTAACTTTATGCTATTGTTATGTGAGTAATGAAATAGGCAGCATAGTTTTGGATGACTTCAATTTTATCGAGGAAAGAATGTGGGAGACCAATGGAAGTGCATTGGAATAGTCAAGCCTCGAGTTACGAAAGACATGAATGAGGATTTCAGCAGTAGATGAGCTGGGTCAGGGGAAAAGTCAGGTGATGTGATGGAGGTGGAAATAGGCGGTGTTAGTGATGTTGAAGATATGAGGTCAGAAACTCACTTTGGGATCAAATATGGTGCCGAGGTTGTGAACAGTCTGGATCAGTCTCAGAAGGTTGCCAGGGAGAGTAACTAGGGAATGGATTCTGTAGCAGGGAAGTGAAGACAATCTTCCCAGTGCTTAATTGGAGGAAATTTCTACTCATCCAACACTGGATGTCAGTCAAGCAGTCTGACAATATAGAGACAGTGGAGGAGTCGAGAGAGGTGGTGGTAGGGTAGAGCTGGGTGTTGTCTGTACATGTCATGGAGTCATAGAGTTATACAGCACAGAAACAGGCCCTGCGGTCCATCGTGTCTGTGCCATCCATCAAGCCTATCTATTCTAATCCCATTATCCTGCACTTGGCCAGTAACCTTGTATGCTATGGCGTTTTAAGTGCTCATCTAAATATTTCTAAAATGTTGTGAGGGTTCCTGCCTCTACCACCCCTTCAGGCAGTGTGTTCCAGATTCCAACAACCCTCTGGGTGAAAATTCCTTTCCTCAAGTCCCTTCTAAACCTTCTTCCCCTTACCTTAAGTCTATGCCTCCTGGTTATTGACCCCTCTGCTGAGAAAAAAGTTTCTTCCTATCAATGCCCCTCATAATGTTGTATACTTCAATCAGGTCCCCCCTTAGCCTTCTCTGCTCAAAGGAAAACAACCCGAGCCTATCCAGTCTCTCTTCATAGCTGAAATGCTCCAGCCCAGGCAACATCCTGGTGAATCTCCACTGCACCCTCTCCAGTGCAGTCACATCTTTCCGATAGTGTAGTGATCAGAACTGTGCACAGTAGTCCAGCTGTGGCCTAAGTAGTGTTTTATACAGCTCCATCATAACCTCCCTGCTCTTATATTCTGTGCCTCAGCTAATAAAGGCAAGTATCCCATATGCCTTCCTAACCACCTTATCGACCTGTGCTGCTGCCTTCAGTGATCTTTGGACAAGTACACCGAGGTCTCTCTGACCCTTTGTAATTCCTAGGGTCCTACCATCCATTGTATACTCCCTTGCCTTGTTAGTCCTCCCAAAATGCATCACCTCACACTTCTCAGGATTAAATTCCATTTGCCACTGCTCCGCCCATCTTACCAGCCCATCTATATCATCCTGTAGTCTAAGGCGTACCTCCTCACTATTTACGACACCACCAATTTTCGTGTCATCTGTGAACTGACTGATCATACCTCCTATATTCACGCTGAAATCATTAATGTACACTACAAACAGCAAGGGTCCCAGCACTGATCCCTGCGGTACACCACTGGTCCCAGGTTTCCACTCACAAAAACAACCCTCAACCATCACTCTCTGCAGCCTGCCACGAAGCCAATTTTGGATCCAATTTGCCAAATTGCACTGGATCCCATGGGCTCTTACCTTCTTAACTAATCTCCCATGCGAGACCTTATCAAAAGCTTTGCTGAAGTCCATGCAGACTAAGTCAACTTCTTTACCCTCATCTACACATCTAGTCACCTCCTCGAAAATTCAATCAAGTTTGTGAGAAACGATCACCCCTTGATAAAGCTATGCTGACTATCCCTGATTAATTCCTACCTCTTCAAGTGGAGTTTAATCCTGTCCCTCAGAATTTTTTCCAATACTTTTCCTACCACTGATGTTAACCCTCCCCTCTGTAACTACCTGGTTTATCCCTGCTACCTGTGAAAATTAATGATGTGTTTTCAGATGATGTCGCTAAGGGGCAGCATGCAGATGAGAAATAGGAGGGAGACAAGGATAGATCCTCAGAGGATACAATAGGTAACGATGTGGGAGTGGGAAAAGAAACCATTACAAGTGATTCTCTGGCAACGATTAGATAGATAAGAATGGAACCAGGCGAGTGCAGTCCCAACCAGCTGGACAACAGTGGAGAGGCAGCAGATCAGATGGTTTCATCTTAGTGACAAAGAATTCTCTGAACTCCTCAAACTTAGGGCTCAATTTTACCAGCCCCTCGACATCATGGGTTGTGGTGGGGGAACCCATAAAATACTTGTGGAAGAGGCCCGCTGCGACCCACAATGCTGAGAAGGCCCTGTCGCCTTTTACCTGCCTCGGTGCACCCACCCCTCCCACCCGCTGCCAAGGGGCGGGGCCTGCATTTGCATTGCAAAATGTATTCAATAAATGCAAATAAACCTACCTAGACCGGGCGGCCTTCCCACGCCAGCATTCCGCACAGTGGCCGAATGTCCCATGCCTTCGGATCCCCATTTGGGAAACGGAGGCGAGACACTGGTGGGGAGGGGTGAGGAGTGTAATTCTCAGGGGGGGAGACGGGGAAGCTGTGGGGGACAGTCTTTTGATTGGTGGGGTGATGGTGGGAAGGGGTTAAGGTCTAAAGTTAATAAAGGTCGGTGGGAAAGGCTGGAGTCTGCATCACAGTTTTTTCGGGGGATATGGTTATTTAATAAATCGATTCTTCCATGGGGAATGCAGGTGAGGGAAGTGAAAATGTGATTAAATGTGTAAGTTTAATTTTGAACTTTTGTTCCTTTTAAAACTGCTAGTGAAGGGCTCGAAGCCCTTTAAAAATGGCGCCGGTGATTGTGCGGTGGCACCGGTCACCGTTGCTGGGATACAGTAGCCGCCCCCTCTACATCATCAGGGGCAGCCGTTCCACCTCCTCCATTTAAATCAGCCCCCGGGTATAATATCGCTGGGGCTCAGCGGCAGAGAGGTCACGTGTGATGTGCACTTTTTTTCAAGGTCGCCGTTGGAAAGGCGGAGAGCAGGTAAAATTCAGCCCTTATTGTTAGAGGGGAGGGTGGAGGAGACAGGGGAGTGAAGTTTAAGAAGACGGTGTCCGGTCAAGAAAAGAAGGCGGGGTTATCTTCTCATTGCAGGATGATCCAGGAATAGTGAACAGTTTCAGCAGATGAGAACAGGACCCAATAGAACTTTATGTGACCTGGCCGTGTTGCTAAACAAGTTGTCTGTCATATCCTTTCAATTCTGCATCCCTTGGAATTATGGGAGCTGAGATGAGGGCCATACCAGGGGAAATGACCAGAGTGAGAGAGAGAAATGGATTTATTTGGAGCGAGGTTTTCAAAGATTGATGTGAGGGTGCAGTGGAGCAAATCGGTAACTGCGGAAATGTTGTGGAAAATGGAAGGTCAAAGGCTCGACAGTTGGGATTTTTAATGTGCAGTTGTAAGTGAATTGGGGGATGGTCTATTTTCCGGGGTGGATACAGAAGGAGGTAGGGTTGGGGCGTGGAAGGGGTATGTGGGTGGAGAGTGATACAAGGAAGTGATCAGAGATTGCCTTATCTGTAATTGAAGCGCAACTATGTGAGATGGCATGGTCAAGGTTGTAACCGTGAAGATGAATTGGGAAATTAACATTGAGGGAGAGATTTAGGGAAGATTGGAAGGCGAAGATCTCAGTGGAGAGAGAGAATCATTAGTTGAGATGGAGATTGAAATCACCGAGGATGAGATGTCATTCAGTGCAGAGGCTGAGGGAGCAAAGCAATGAATATATCTCAGTGAGAATATTTACGTTGTACTTGGGAGGTCGGTAGAGAACGAGGATTTTGATTGAGAGGTGAGAGGGGTGGAGCAGCGGGAGATGCTGAAAGGGGGAGAAAATGCCAGAGGAGTGGGGGGGGTTAGGCCAAGGTGTGATCTGGTGATAAGTGCCACACTGTCACTGCATCAATCTCCATGGGTATTGTGGTGAAAGGTCGAGCCAGGTGGGCAGGCTTCATTTTGGGGGAATGTGTTATCACCCCTCAGCCAGGTTTCCATTGAGGCCATGATGTCACTGCAATCATCCACAATAACTTCATGGATGGAAAAAGGCCTTGAACGGTCATTCTGGTGGGAGATGTGTAGAGGGATGATGAGAGCTGATCCATTGGCTGAGTCCATAATGTCAGCAGTGGGAGGGGTGAGTTTGATGAGAAAGATATTGGAAGATTAGCCCTCAGTGGGTGCGGAGATTCAGTGAAAGATTAGGATGGGGCAATTGGGATCGATGCTTGTAATGTGTGATCGCCGAGTGCCTCAATGACCACTGTGGAGGATGCAGAGAGCGATAAAGTGGGAAGCTGTAGACTTATCCAATAAAACAGAGATGGGGGAAGTGGTCACGGGAGATGTTCCAAATTAGTTTAATTTTATTCTAAATGTATGTGTTTTAGGGAGTAAAACGAACATGAGGTCTTCACTGAGAGCAGCCATGTTGAACACTCTTTATTTACACCTTTCAACAGAGGGGGCAGTAGAGAGGCAGTATACAAATGTTCTCCGATTACATACAATCAGCCAGTTTAATTCAGTTTACACTCTCTCCCCACGTAATCATTTGTTTTACATTAACACCAGTATGTCTTTAACACAAATATCATCACTGACAAGAAGTAATGAAAAGAACAACTTATTTCTTCTATAAAAGCAAAATACTGCGGAGGCTGGACATCTGAAATAAAAACAAGAAATGCTGGAATCACTCAGCAGGTCTGGCAGCATCTGTGGAAAGAGAAGCAGAGTTAACGTTTCGGGTCACGGACCCAAAACGTTAACTCTGCTTCTCTTTCCACAGATGCTGCCAGACCTGCTGAGTGATTCCAGCATTTCTTGTTTTTATGATAACTTATTTCTTCTTCCTTCCTACATAATTTCAATGAACCTATCTGGCTTCTTTCTCTTTCTGTCTGGGTATCTTCTTCCATTTTCATTAGCTTGACTCTGCTCTGCCAACATCTCAGACTGTGTCGACTCTGAACTTTGACTTTGACGACCAACTCCACTTCATGGTTTGAACTGTGAAATTGATTAGTTTTAATCAAAGACATTGACTCACTTTGTTCTAGTGGTGGGCTCTGTGATACCGGAAAACTTTCAGTTTTACTGTGACTTTCACTTTCCTCCTGATTTTCACT